>NC_041020.1:48800974-49104005 GCF_004193775.1 Glycine soja
TTTACATTTCTTTTCCAAGAAAATATTAGACACTATGGATTCATCATATGCTTCCTCTTCGTGGTTCTTTTCTGCATTTATGTAAAAATATGACTTATTTACTCTTTCAGTTCCAATTAATGTATAGGAGAAATGTCAGCCCACTTCTTACACTCTTTTTACAACTCATAAAGTAAATTTTCATGTTAATTAGACTATGTGGTCCTAGTCAGGCTCCACGTGACATGTAATCATATTTTTCAATATGAAAAAGAGTTAATAATGGTCACATGTAGATTGGTTCAAAATGAAGATTGGTGAGGAGAATACTATATAATAATTTCTTCACTAAAAGAGAGATATCTTAGGTTATTTAGTATATCATACATGTGATGCTATGTGCTTTTTATGACCATGTAGATTGTCACTTGATCTGGGTAGTATGAAGGTAAGGGAAAATGCCAATCAGCAGCAGCGTCCTACTAGTCATGAGCTTGAGGATGAGGTAGTAAACGGGTCCATGTTGGACACTCGATCTAATTATTATGTTCATGCATGCCTTTGAAGTCCTTTTCTCATAGATGATTAGTTTCAGTGTCACTAATCAAGCTACCCGCTCTGTATTTTTACTTGTTCCTTCCTCCCTTTCGTCCCCCTTTAACTTAACTGCACTTGAATTTCTTAATTTTCAACTGCGTCGGCCATGCATGGCTGTTGTCTCTTTTCAGGAATCTACTAATGAGATGTGAAAATTTTAATGCAGCTTGATATGTTACAAGAAGAAAACGATAATTTGGTCGATAAGGTGATAAAATACGTTAGTTTGAGTAATATCTTTTCCTTAGACATCCAAGTTTTGAGATTCTAGCAGGGTGTTTGTAAAAGAAATCGTGTGACCTCTGTTTTCTTGATTTCAAATGTAGGGACGTTCAGTTCATATTTTGATATCGATAAAGTAACTTCTTTTTAGTTTCAGATATAATTTGGGCTATAAATTAGATGTAACTTAATTAGCACTGTCATGTGAATATTGCTGCTGTCTTTTAAAAATAATAATACGGCTGAAGGCTGATAACATGAAGTTGTTCATGATAAAAATGATTTTGTTTTAATATACACATTCTTTTTTTGCCACACCATTTTGATACGTGTATCCACAGCTTCGACTTGCAGAAGAGAAGTATGAAGAAGCTGAATCAAGAGTTAGGCAACTAGAACAACAGGTAATACGTGGCAATGTTTGTCAGCTTATTGCCTTACTGCACATGTGAACCACTAGGAACGTGCTAGTATAACAACTTGGATGTGGTTATAGGTTTAAACATTAGTACCATTGTTTCCCCAAAAAGAAAATCTAATGCACAAGCATATACATGCGATGTTCATATCAGCTGGGGACGCGTAATCTAAGGTTGTGGAACAAAATTTGAAACCGGTTATTTGTCGAAGTAAATATGAATTAGGAAATTGTCATATGCTCCTTCTTTACAACAGAACGATAAAAATGAAATTTGTCTAAGATGGTTGCAATTTTTATGGATAATTGTTACATTTTAGATGCAAAATTATAATGTTATTCTAGTACCTAGGCGCAGAGATATTATTAGGCGGTTATGGACTATATAATCCCTAATTAATCATCAAATGACGTGTAATCAAGTTTTTTTTGTGTAAATTAAAAAATTTAATTACATATCAAGTAGAGATCGGTTAAGACTATGGACACTTAATGATCTTGGGACTACCAAATAATTTTTTCTAGGTGTTTCCATTGTTCTTGATCTTTGGATAAATAATTTTAGTATATATTTTGACTTCAATTTTGAATGCATAATCAGATTACGTGTAATTTTATAATGACATTTAATACACTAATTTTTTTGAGGTTGGATACCATTCCTCAATTTTGAACTGCATGGTGGGATACATTACCATTAAAAAGGAAAGAGTCTCTTTCACGTTGCTATTTTCTCATGTTTCTTTCTCTGTTTCGTTGGATGGTCCGGCTGGTCGAGTGAATCTATATTTACTAATTATCCATAATTTTTCATATATTTTCGTGTAGGTTGCTACTCTTGGAGAAGGAGTAACTTTGGAGGCTCACCTTTTAAGCAGGCAAGTTTAGCACTAAGACGAGTTGGAGTATGATGCAAGCTCCCCTCCCAGACAAATGACACAACATAAATTTGGATCTCTTCCCAAGTACCACGATAATGTCATGTTAATAGAGAAAAAAGAGAATCAGGCAAAACTAATGGACCCTACTCAAAGAATGATGAATCTTGTTATAATTGTTTGGTATCTTAATCAAAACTAACATGAAAGTATCTCGATCCCTTTAACACCCGTGGTTTGGCTTAAATTTAACTCCACTTACAACTTAGATATGGTTTAAAATAAGAACATTGTTGTCCACTTATAATTTTCTAAATACTCTTTTATGTTCATTAATCATTTTATTTATTTATTTTATGATTCTTTACCTAGATTAAACTTAATCTGCACAAATTATTGAATCCATTTCAATATATGTTTAAATTTTGAAGGAAATCCATCTAAAATTTGATCTGAATGTTTTTCAAGAAAATTATCTACTGCAGCAGAAAAATTAGATGACATTAACAAGGAATTAAGACCATGGTAAAGCCAAGGTTTTTAATGGTTAACTTATGCAACACCATAAGAGATCGGGTAAGTTCTGTTTCTTCCCTAAACCTTTTTTGTATTCTGACATGTCTTGTTGGTTTTAATTTGTTTTTCAGAAAAGAGGCAGCACTGCAACAAAGAGAGGTTTATCTTCTTTTCCTTTCCCTAGCTGACTCTATCCTTTTCTTTATGCATTACATATCCCTACCCTACATAGGAGGATTCTATTCCTCGTAGTTGTGCATATTACTGGCATATTAATTCTTCAAAGAAACAGCAAACCAACCGGTATAATTTTTAACATTTCTCGTAGAAGTAAGATTAGGAAGTTGAATGATGAACATCATGTCCACTTTTAGGCTGCTCTGAGAAATGCATCAAAGAATCATGGAGGTTTTCAAGCAGCGCTTCAGGCGGATGCTGAGGTATCCAGCAACTTACCTTGTACGTTTCATAGAACTGTTTTCAAATTCTGCCATTTTAAGTACGGAGAAATTACATATGTTTATAAAATTCAATTTAAATATCTCATATTTTGTATTAGACTGCAAGGGAGGAGACCGAGTCTGCTTTCGAAAAACTACGGCTTATGACTCAACGAATGATACTCACCCCGGAAGAAATGGTTAGGGTTTAACGTTACTAGTAATGTTTTCATTTTAACAATTTTTTTAAGCACTTTTCTGCATAGTTATGTGATTTTCCGTTTTGTCTCTTAGGAAGAGGTTGTTTTAAAGAGGTGTTGGCTAGCTCGGTATTGGGGTTTATGTGTTCGGCATGGTAAAGTCATCTTATATAATATTAATGGTATCATTTGCTTTTGTTTAAAGATATAATGGATCTAAAATAGGTAACTCGTGTTTGAGAAGGGTAAAATAAATAATCTTAAGCAACTCAGTTTTCAGAGGGGAGTAAAATAAATAATTTTAGATGTTAAGAAGAAATACATAAGAATGTTGTGAAGAAAAACATAAGAATAACATATTTAATAGTAGACAATAAAGATATTTTCTAGACAAAATTTACATTCTTTCTATACTTAATTCATTTTTGTTTTGTTATTTAAGATGCCTTTTACCCGGCAAGGTTGGTTGTTGATGAGAATTTTTTTTTTCATAATTTGTTCTTACAAATTTACAGTATATTCTTACTTTTCAAGTATAGATTTTATCATGTGAAACAACAATAAAACCTTTATCCCACTCAATTTCATCATGTGCACACACCAAAAAATGTAGACCTCGACAAATTTTTAAAAACAAACAAAACAAAAATCAATGCAGTATAAACAGAATATAAAACTATTATTTTAATCCTGCCAAAATTGGGCAACTTGCTTTTTTCAAAATACTACCTACCTGTGTTTTTTTTTAATAGAGAAGTACCTAACTGTTAAATTTATATATTTTGTATACAAAATAAAATGCATTTTCATCTCTATATATGAACTTTCATTTTTTTTTTTTTGTACATAAGAGAAACTTAAAACCGAAAAACACAACAAGAAATGCTAAACAGCATGAACTAAATCATAGCCGAACGCTGCTAGAATATTACGAGGAGGGACCTTTAGAAGCAATTGCTTAGAAACTATACTTTTATTTAAAGAAAAAGGAAAAAATCTCATTACATCTGATGGCTCTGAGATATATCACAGGTATTCATGCTGATATTGCGGAAGCAAAATACAAATACTGGTCTATGTTGGCCCCGAATCCGATTGAAGTTGTATTAGCAGCAGCAGAGAAAGCTAAAGAGGAAACAGGTAACGTTAATTACTTTTTGAATTTCTTTAATTTTCTTGTTTTAGTAGTTTGCTTGTTATCTTTTTTTATTTTTTCCGTCGGTTTCTTACGTAGCTCCTGAAAATAAGTTGGGGTGATTGACTATCCTCCATTTTTGTGCTACACGGTAGACCTCGATGTAGAGGATACAGAAGGTCAACGTGACCTGAAGGAACTTTCTGGAGAGGGAAATATTGAAAACATGCTTTTTGTTGAGCAAGGTTTGCGACAATTGGCTTCACTAAAGGTTTCTATCATATCCTTTTTTCTAGGAAAAAAAAAGTGAACGCATGTCTTTATTGCTTCAAATGATAGTAGATACTCAAATCTGTTTTTCACTTTTTAAATATAATATTATGAATTTAACGTATATTACCTTTCTCCAGAAGAATTTCTTCTTCGTGTCTCATTTAACAAGGTGTCATCAACTCATTGATAATGAAAAGTTGAAAACCCATTAGAATGGACTCAGTGTCGAGAAATTTGCATGAAGTCTTAGTTCAAATCTCATTGTTACTATTGTTAAAAAAAACATTAATAATGTTTATGCGGATATGTTAAAAATACATATATAAAAATATTTCTATGTTCAATCAATAAAAAAAATGTAGAAACTACACAAAGTAGGTTTTTTTCATCTAATATGAATCGAGTTCGAACCTATGAAAATGCGCAACCAAAGATGTATTGAATGATTATCATCACTATCTATACCGATAGAATGTGCTAGCTTCTCTAAATGAGGTTACGTGAGATGCAAGAAACACATGCCAAAATAGGTAATACTAATATTGTTATATATACTTCTTTAAATTGATGTAGCACTTAAACGAAAGAAATAATCAAAATAAAAATTTTAAAAACATAAGTATCAAATAATTTTTTTAAAAATTTATTGTATTAAGATGAAACTCTCAAAAATATAAATGATTAAAATAAATTTTTTAAAATTTAATATATTAAAATAAAAATATTAAAACATAATGAATAAAAGTGATATTTAACTTATAGTATAACATATTTAACCTATATGTGAAAATCTTATTTTAACTCTCCAAAATTTTCTTTTCAAGCTACGTTTCTTCTCTGTGTCTGTTTTAAAGGTAGAAGAAGCATTGGTGGTTGCATTGGCTCAACATAGGCGACCAAATATGTTGAAAGCTGGTTTTTCAGGTGCCAAGTTAAATAATATATACACTAATTTTATAGTTTTTTTAGTCGAACATCAACTTTTCATAATCATATTTGATATCATATACATTATTCATTTATTTTTTTTATCTACATGTGTCAAAAAATAGTTCATATAAACCAAAGGCACATCAAATGTTATTCCAAATTCGTTGTAGAAAAAACATTACTTTTTTTTTGGTGTCCGATATATTTATGTTTTGACTCTTGATTTTTTTGGTGTAGATGACCTAAAACTACCAATTGAAGGGCAGTGTGATGCATTTGGTAAGTTTCTCTTAGTCAATTTGCATTTTCCTAAATCATGTGTGTTAAAAGGTTGATATTTATTGGAGTTATAATATTGTGGACATGTAAGCTTGATAGAGCAGATACTTTGTATTTTCTGGGCACGTCTTGTGTTATTTTAATTAATATCATAGTTTATTTTACCGATAAAAATTTGACAACTTAAATTTACTAATTACAAATTTTAAATATAAGGTAAGATATTTTTTATCCCTCTAATTTTTTTTATTTGATTTTAGTTTCTCTAATTTTAAAATACACCACTTTTAGTCTTTAAGGTAATATTTAATAATATTTATAAAATGTCCAATATTTTATGCTGGGTATGATTTGTCTTCATTGGGTATCATCCTCACAACTTGCTTGTCAGTAACTTGATTCACATTGACACCGTCTACCACCTGAAATGGTAGATAAAAAAATTAATGTTAGATTGATGCTACATACTTCATTTAAAAGATTAGTCTTTTATTTTCAGAATTGAGTCAGGAGGAGGCTGAAGATGTATCCTTTAAACAGGTACATGTAACAATATTTTCATTGTTTTTCTTTTTTCATTCTTTTTCTCCTTTAAATTTTTTGATAATATCCTCCTTAGTCACCCCATCCTCCTCCTAGCTATACTTCTTAAAAAAAATGAAAAATATATTTGTGATCACTTAATTAGGCCTTTCATTTTTAATTTGGTGATATGTAAAGTTTAACTTACAATAACTAAATAGTAGGCTCAGAGCCAACAAACTTCATTCATTTAGTTTCGAAGGTGTTAACAATAGAACAAAGACTTTGAATGTAAAATAGTAACATTTGTTAATGACATTAGGGGCGTGGGGAAGAAAAATTAAGAAAACAAGCAATGAAAATTTGTGTCTTAGAACAAAATTATTGTATATATGACTTTTATCTGCTGAAGCTCAGGTGACTTGGTCAGAGTGAAGGGATCGATAAATTAATATTGAAAATGTGTTTCCAGATAATTACTTGGGAGAATAATGAAGAAAATATCTAGAAATTTAGGAGGCGTTTTGTTTAATAAAATATTTTCCATTCTTTTCAATTCTAATTACAAAAATATCATTTTTATTTTCAGTTTATTTTGTTTTTTAAATTTTCTATACAAACAATAGAGTAAATAGCTTTTTTCTTATTTTCTTTTCTTTTGGGGGTTTATTAAGAAGGTTTCATATTTTATATATATGGAATTTTCTTTTCCAATCTATGGATTTTTGTCTATCATTTTCGTTTAGGCTTGGCTTGCTTACATTTGGAGGAGAGCAAAAAGGCATGAAATAGAGCCTGACATAGCTAATGAGCGTTTGCAGCATTGGATCAATCATAACTCTATGACTCCTACCTCACAAGACGCAGTTGATGGTATTGTCCATCCCTTTCCTCCCATCCATTGTAATTTACTAGCATAAATAATACTTAATTTTCACTTCTAATTACGAAGTGTTCACTTTACTAGTATATTGTGGTTAGTGAATTGATAACCTTCCCTTGCAAATATACATATGTTAATGCTTTTAGTTCGAACATATCGTTAGACTTTATATATCCCTTTTGCAGTTGAACGTGGACTTGCAGAAATCAAAAGGTTGGATATTGAAGCGCAACTATGGGATGAATCTCGTAGAGAATTGGAGGAAGAGATTGGCAATTCAAACATACCCGGTCGTTCTGACTTTTGATATAGTCCAAGTAGATTGTTCCAAAATTTATTCTTTTCACAAACTTTTCTAAAATTGATTTTGTAATTTAGTTACTCTAAAGAGTAGAAGTGAGCCCATCAACCCTTTATAGCTCGCCTTATTTTAGCCCGCTCCAAAATTAGTAAATGTTCAAGTGGATCAATGTCATCAAATTCCACCCTGTTGGACAATTTTTAATTAATAATTTATTTTTAAATAAATAAAATTTAATTAAATGTACTAATTGTTTATATTATCTAATTATAAATTATTATTATTATTATATACAATAAAAATATTTCTAATAACAATCATTTAAAATAATTACTACTTAATAGATAATGTAAAATTTATACCGTACTCTCTAAACTTAAATATAAGAAGAAGAAAAACTCAAGTTTCATGGAAGAAAATACAAACAAAATTTAACTAATTCAACTCTATTTAATGTTATTATTCTAAAAATATCCTTAAGTCAGTTTAAATGTGAGCAACATCTCTAATAAATATGATTTTAGAAAATATTAATTTTTTACATAAGATCAAGAAAAGTAAATGAACTTCATAAACGTGGAGTGTGAAATCAAATATTTTTACTTATATTTGAGTTTATAAGGAATAATACAAAAAAAATACTCTTAATATTTTTTTATAACAACCAAATTAGAAGTTTTACTTTATGATATAAAATCCAATTTGAAATGTCTCTACATTAAAATTCTTTACAAAATTATTTTTAATTATGAGTTATTTGTCTGAATTCAATAAATAGTAGGTGACATATGTTGATATCGTACACTTTTGTATATGTCTAATTTTATCATGTATGAAAAGAATTTTGAGGATTTTACTTTGTCCCTTTACATAAATTTATATATAAGTCAATAAAAAAATAGATATAATAATAATGAGAGAAATTAAAACAATTAAAATTAATAAAACATAATAAAAATATAGTTTTCAGAAAAGTATGTAAACTTGGAGAGAGAAATATTATCAACATACACTTTTTTTCACATATTTTTTTATTATTTAAAATGGATTAAAATTCATAAAAAATTGTAAGTCTCAATTCTCACATCATATCATATTTAATTGAAAGAATCTCTCTTATAATTTTATAATTATAATTAAATTTAACCAATACTAATGAAAATGTGTATATTAAAAAATGTGCTATTTAGGCTCTTAAACTAGAAATGCACACATTAGGAAAGCGATGAGGTGGCAAATGGTTAGTAGAAATGCTAATAGTTGTGGAGGACCTCGTGGCGTGCTAACACACACGCCTCACTCGCTATAAATAAAAAAACAATAAACCCACTCTGCTTCCCATCATCCGTCTTCTAGACTCTTCTTTTTCTCTAAGTCTAAGGGGTGCCCTGAGGTATCATGCTAAGCTCCTCTTCTCCTTTCTTCGATTTTCGCCTTTTCAATTCACTCTCTGATGATCACCGATTCCGTTTTTCGTTTTCATTTTTCCTCCCAACATTCTATTTCTCTTTTTTTGCATTTCATTTTCGATCATCCGCAGATCGCTTGCGTTTTTGTTCTACGACGCTGATCGTATCTTTATTTTTTATTTTATTTTTTTTTCCTTCTGTTACTTCGGTTTTTTTTTTAGAAATATATATATTTCTTATTCATTTATTTTGTTGAACTCCTGCTATTATGCATATGGAATTTGGAAGAATTTGATTCAGTAATGAGTTTTGCAAGTCTCGTTTGGTGTTATTAGACTGATCTACTGAATAGCCAGCTAGTTTGTGTATTTGGAATTTTACATGATAATCTGTGTTTACTTACGGTCAACTCAATCGGTTTCTTCTCTTATTTAGGATTAACATCAGAAACTTAATCAATTGAACATAATTACACATGGGTATCGAAAGTTTCATAGAGTTTGTAAGATCTTTTTGTGTTTGGATTGCCTTCTAACTCAATTGACTCGGTTAATATTGACTATTTAAATATGATCTAATGGTCCGTATTCACCGTTCTTATTTATTATAATAATATCCATGAGTTCTTACCTGATACTATGTATGTCACGTCACGCGTGAGTACTCCAGTCTTAGATGTTTTGTTTTAAATGGATGTTTTGTTGTTCAGATCACTTTGAGCAATGGTGAAGGCTGTGGCAGTTCTTGGCAGCAGCGAGGGTGTCACTGGAACTATTTTCTTCACTCAGGAGGGAAATGGTAAGTTTCTACTCTTCATTGGTAATCTTTTCAATTAAGCACTTGTGGGTGAAAAAAATTAACAAGTCAAAATGAGTTAAACTTCTATTCTATCTAAGAAGTTAAATGAGGTAACATTTATAAAATTTGAAGTGTGTAAGTTGATTTTAACTTGTGAAATAGATTTAATTTTTTTTTACGTTTTTTTTTGCTACTGTAAGTGTTTATTGAGAAATTTATTCAAACATGCCTATGATTTTGTTTTCTCATACTGTACTGACTATTGAGCCAAATCAAATGACATATATTACAAATTGTCCAGGTCCAACCACCGTAACTGGATCTCTTGCTGGTCTTAAGCCTGGTCTCCATGGCTTCCATGTCCATGCCTTGGGGGACACTACCAATGGTTGCCTGTCAACTGGTATAGTCTTTAGACAATAACCCGAATCATTTTTTGATACTATGAAGCATTAATGACCTGAAACAAATTGTATACTCTCGCTTTGCTTTAATGAAAAGAAATGAACATTTGTGTGAGAGATTGAGTCTTCAAAGCACCAAGCAATAAAATCTGTTATAAAGCAACTGGATTATGAAATCCCGTCATTAAGTAATATATTACAAGGCTCAATTTTTATTTTATTTTCTTTCCATTCTTACAGGAGCGCATTTCAATCCTAATAACAACGAGCACGGTGCCCCTGAGGACGAGAATCGTCATGCTGGTGATCTTGGGAATGTTAATGTCGGTGATGATGGTACGTCTGATCTATTATTTTTTCTTCTGTTTCATCTATTTGATTTGTTAATGTCGGTGATGATGGTACGTCTGATCTATTATTTTTTCTTCTGTTTCATCTATTTGATTAGTGATTGATTCCAACTAATCTGAAAAGATCAAAAAGCAACATATTTATCTGATTCCAAATTTCAAATTTCTGATTATTTTTACAATCCCAGTGTGAAAAGTAATATATATTTTTTGAATAAGCAATAAAAGTAATCTTTTTAGCATTACAAAGAAGTAATTGATAGATGACAGATAATCTGGAGGTTCTACAAGAAACTTTTCCATATTTTGAAATGATGTTTGGTAATTGAGATTACTTGCGTTCTATTTTGGTGATAGTTCATCTTTGAAAGAACTTGTCTATTTTGCCTATCATACCACATGCTTGTTTGGTCTTTATTTTAAAATGGTTTTATCTCATTGTGTAACTCAAGGTACCGTTAGCTTCAGTATTACCGACAGTCAGGTATGTTACTCATTTCCAAATCAAATCTCTGTTGAATTCTTCTAGGTTGACACCAAGACTTGGGAAGTTTCAATTTTTAACTAGTAAATTTGTACAGATTCCTCTCACTGGACCAAACTCCATCATAGGAAGGGCTGTTGTTGTCCATGCTGATTCTGATGACCTTGGAAAAGGTATCCACTAATCTGTTTTTATTCCTTGCTATCAGAGTCATTGGACATCCACTTATGATATTCTGTCTTAATTCTGTTTGGATTTGGATCCTTTCATGTTAGTAAAGAACATGAGATTGCCTTGTAAGGAGAGAAAATTATAGTATCTCGCCATGATTTACGTAGGGCCCATTAACTTAAATGTGTCTTCCTCTCGTTCATTTTCCTTGCTAGCATAAGAGGATCTTGATCTATTCTATTTTTCCTTCTTTGCATTACATATCACAGCTATTCATTATTTTATGTTAAAGTTTTTGTTGTTTTTCAGCTTATTACATGTTATTTTTCTTCCTTATCTTGTGTAGGTGGTCATGAGCTTAGCAAAACTACTGGAAATGCTGGTGGCAGAGTAGCTTGTGGTAAGCATAGACTGCAATATTAAATGCTGTCTTTTTTCACATTCCCTATTACCTTTACCTATGCAATATCAATTTTTGATGTGGTTTTGATGCCACAATTAACCTTACAAAGATCTTTATAGAGATTATCAAGTATCAATTAATCTGTATATTTGATAGCCGTTGTCAGCTGTTTTAGAATCAAATATGTATTTGTTAAGTTTCCTTTGTTTACTATGTCGTTAGTCCTTTCAATTCGTCCATGGTCGAGATTTTATAGTTGCTTATGTTGACAGTGTACTGATATCCTCTTTTTGCCGTTTGTTGGTGTCTAGGTATCATTGGTCTGCAAGGATAAACTAATCACATGAGGTTGGAACCGTGCTTTAGAATTGTGGAATAAAGTAGCACCCATTTAAACCCGTTTGGTTAGGTCCGGTCTGTGTACGGCTGAATTCTGTGTTTTGCTTGTATCGTATCTGAGGGTTATATGTAGACACTTGATGCTTAATCAAATTGTTACTTTGCCTGAAGTATGTGTTAGTGGTTATCCTTATTTCTTGTATTAGTTTGTGCTTGAAATATGATATGATACTCGAGAAATGTGAGATTTTTCTGATGACTTGAGGCTATGATTAGATTGGTAACAGAGAATGAAATGAAATGAATTGGAAAATAATGAGATGGAATGGAATAAAAATGTCATTTTATTGTTTGGATATTTTATAATAGAACCAAGCAAAGATTTCATAGTTTGGAGGAGGGGGAAATTGGGGTTAAGTCATAGTACAAAATAGATCATGATTAATATTTTTTTCACTTTCCATTCTTAATTTTACAATCGAATAACTTTTCATATTCCAATCTATGTCTTTAAAATTTTGTCTTTTTCGGCTGCATGCGATGACAGTGCTTATAATGTAATAAGTAATTCCTAATAATCTTAGCTTAAATTAAAAAAGAAGAAAGAAAATGAGTTCATAACTGAAAATTTACAATTCTCACACTAGTGGCATTACTTGTACAGGATGATGGAACCCATGGTACCAAGCTTTCTCACTATCCAAAAAACTCTACCAAACTTACCGCGGTTTTATAAATGCGTTGCTTGATCTTCACAAAATTTTCAGTTTAAAAAAATACAAGTTTCTGGGCACTCTTAATGCCACTGTTGATTAATGTTGCGAGCGGTTGGCGAGTTCGGAGCTACAGGAACAAATCCCCTACCACCAAAAACCGGACGCATAAATGAATTATCAAACTTACGCCATAGTTGATGAACGGTATGTGTTGGAGTTGTTAGTAAGGCACGAATACTGCTTGGACGATGAATTTCACTGCCATCAAATTCGTTTTCAGAAT
Organism: Glycine soja; assembly: GCF_004193775.1. Taxonomy (NCBI): domain Eukaryota; kingdom Viridiplantae; phylum Streptophyta; class Magnoliopsida; order Fabales; family Fabaceae; genus Glycine; species Glycine soja. The sequence continues at coordinate 48,813,905 of NC_041020.1, forward strand.
CTTGGGAGCCTCCAAGAAAGGGCACAGTGATTGATTTGGGGGAATTATTAGATGAATCTATATTTGCCATACTGTTTTTGCGTTTAGGAAGGGGATTAACAGGCAGCAAAAACCTTATGAGTGGCTTAGTCATCAAACCAAACACCTGACAAGTAGTAATTAAATTGTGTCAGCACCACCTCTAAAGAATTTTCTTTTGAAGCTGTGGATTTTGAATTTCCTGTCATATATGTGAGCTATAACAATTATCAAATGGTTAACCTAGGAGTAATTATGATCGAAGCAGAAAGCAAAATCTCTATATTAACAAAACCATGAAATGTCAAACAAATTTAGAAGAAGCATGCGTCTTACCATTGTGCTGACAAGCACAACAGTAATGGTGCTGGTGATCATGATGGCATTGGTTCGCTGTTCAGTGTGACCCGACAAGGTGAACTGCATTTTACAAGAGTGTCACTTTTAGAAATATCAAACTTCACGATTGTATCCGAGGTTTTAAACAGCCCCCACATGCCACATGTTGCTCTTACCTGATTGTAGGCAAGTGCCATTGAAACAGCACCTCTCATAAGACCAGCCCACCAAATTATCACCTAGAATGAAAAATTTGTCAACATAACCTGACAATCCTAAAAACCCTGACAGAGAATACTTGCAGAAATCTAGCCATACCTGCTCCCTGAAACTTATTTTTTCACTTTGCGTCTTTTTAGTGAGGTTGGATAAGAAGGATAGGGGAAAAACAAAGGCTGCTCTTCCAGCAAGTACTAGACCCAATAATACTGAACTCACAGCGACAGATGTTTTAGGCCTGCAGAAGAAACTGAGTGAGTTACACAAATTGTTTTTCTATAACAAGTAAAAGGAAGTCTGAGGAAACCATTTGTTGACTAGGAGACACATGATCCTACAATCTTTCACGAGTAAAAAGGGGCAAGGTGTTAATGATTATTTTCACTGGTCTCTGAGAGAATGCAGGACTCACCTATCACTAACAAACCTCCACTTTTCAATGTCCAAGGCATCCATACCAACATAAAGGAAGATAAAGGTTTCAAGAACAAATGAGAGAGTTGCAAAAGCATGTCTGTAACAACAAGTTTTAATAAATCAAATTAGACAGTGTTACTACCCCCAACCCAAATAGATCCATATATAACTTAGCTTGAAGAATGTCTAGAGGATATACTTGGTAGTTATTCTCGAGCTCTCAGTCACATTATGCCAAGTATAATGAGACATAACAATCCCACAGAAGAATACAGTAAGAATGCCACTCAGATACCATAACTGCAGAACTTGTAGATATATCAGAACCCTTTCACAAGAAAAAATAGATATAGAGCTCAAAAAGACATACTCTACAAAATATTTCTGAAGTTCTTTAAAACTTACTTCAGCCAGAATGTAGGAAAGGTATGCCATTAGCATCATAAGAGCAACCTCACGATCTGTAGAGTGCCTGCAATGAGTGAGCAATTTGTTGAACAGCTAAAAAATTATCACAAATTATTTTCATGGTAGGTTTAAAAAACCTGTGATCAAGATAAAACATACAGAGACTCCGAGTCGAAAAAAAAAATCATAGGAACTGCATCTACAGAATATAGAATATAAAACAATAGAATACTATGATAGTAATTGCTGAACGGCAATGGCGATGGTAAAAACAGTTCTCTCAGTAAGATACCTGCCAATATACAGCGTTTTAATAATGTAAGCGCTAAGTAGACCAGCCTGCAAGATGATATAGACATATTAGACCCTATGATGCACAAATGCAATACGTATCTGTTACGATGTTCCAAATATATAGGATAAGTATCAAATATATATATATATATATATTGGATATGATACATATCTATATATGTAATTATGTATGAAATTTCATAAAATTTAAGAAATATATTATTGTAATTCTGCAAATCCAAATTCAGAACATGATTAGTGGTTATAAACCATTATCATCATAAATCACTTCTTGAGATCATACATAAAGAGAACATGAATTAGAAGGAGCGAGGTAGCTTACCAAGACCCCAAGCAGGGTGCTTGCGGTGAACAAATACAAGAAGTTGCCAATAAAATGCAAACCAATTCTGGGGTCAATTTTGTTGAGGTCAAAACTTTTTATTGCATTAAAAAGCACAACAGATGTAGCATCATTCACAACACCCTCGCCAAATACAAGACTGTACAGTAAAGGTGTCTCATCCTGGTTTAGCACCTGCAACATCATTTATAAATTCAGTACTTAGCATTGACACCTTCGTTGCTGCTACATTGCGAAAAAGGCACATATCGTTCCAAACCTGCAATGTGCAGACAGAATCTGTAGCAGCAAATATTGCACCAATTGCTGAAAAAATTTGAAAAATTGAGTCACAAAACAGATTGACAATTGACAAGTTGCCAAATAGATAAGTTTGAATAATATAATACCTAGATAATCCCCCATATCCAGTGATTTACCAAAACCCATTCTCTTAAAAATTTGCGTGACACCTGAAACAATGCTTCAGAAGTTTAAGTCAGATAAGAATTAAAAAATTTCCAATGAAGACAGTTTGCTTAACAAATTTAGGTTAGTACTCGGTAACAAATTAATTATAATCTGAGAAACCAAGTCTATGTTAAATTTTAAAGAACAACATATGAAATCCATGTAGAGTGAAAAAAGACATACCGAAAGTTATGATGCTACAACTTATTAATGTACCAACAACTCCAAACAGGGTAATGGTAATGAAGTTAACAAAAAACTGTTTCTTTTTCACCTGAAACCTGGAATAATCATGTATACCTTGCTCTAAGTACAAGAACAACTAGAGATCAGGAAAACACAAAATAATTTTCATTGGGGTGCCAATTAATTAGACAATGATTCATTAGACAGCTAGTTGGTGCTGAAAACTTTACCCGGCATTAAATATGATAGGTGGCAGAAGGTATATAAAGAAAAGATCTTCGCTGAAAACTAGAAGATGCGAGCTTTTACCGCGACTCAACAACAAAATGACTATCCCAGTGCAAATACCCTGCAAATAGCAATTAATTAATTAATTCAGTCTTTTATGTTATTATAATTTACACATGCGCGCACACACATACATATGAATAATAATTTATTTATAGTATTTATATTAATTATAAAGTGATGATCACTTACTATCAAAAGGGCAGTGATAGACTCATTCACCCACCGATTCTCCTCAAGTAGATGGCCAATGACAATGCAAGCACAAAGCAGGGCCACAAAAATGTTCATGGACACAACGGAGGCATGATCTGAAGTTAGCATTTGCGTTTTTAAAAGCACGTAACTTAATTCACCACCCATTTTGTCAACCCTCAATCACAGAACCAGTTTGCAACCAAATTCGGATTTTCTTTCTTGAGTTATACAACGTGCAATGCCACTTTACAATCCAAACTCATATATATAATTTTCGGAGCTGCACTCATTTCAAGAGCCTCCTTAATTTCAATCTTATAAATTGCAACAACAAATTAAAGTCTCTGCAATGAGAACAGAAAAGTAAGATTCATGGAAGGCTAATAGCATTAGAAAACATGTAAAGATAATTTGTCTAACCATAAGTTCAGCATTAATTCACGTGATATAATGAACGTGAAAACGTTTAACGTGGAAAGAGCACGTAATATTAATTTTGTGGTGAAAAGAGAAATAAAAGGAAACAAACTCTGGTTCGAGTTCCTAACAGATTGGAATGTGAACTTTTGAGTTTTCAGTTTTAAGCTGTGTGCAATGATTCCAAGGAGAGAGCAAAAACGAAACAAACGATGAGGAGAAACAAAAAGAATAATGAATGAGTTGAGAGAATGTTGCCGATATCTGTTTGGTTGTAGCATAAGAGGAAAACTCGGAGAAAAATAAAAGACAATCGTTGAGAAAAAAGAAGAGACAACGGAAAACAAATAAGCGAGCAATGCGGGGATCACATAACAAATCATAATGCAAGCCGTTGATATTTATTTATTAATATAATAACACATGTTTTACATCGATTTTAAATTTACAATTTATAAATTCTTATATTATTATATTATATATATATATATATGTTGGTATGCGGGTATATGTTTCTAAGGATATTCATACTAAAACAAACAAAAACAAAATTTAAATTTAATTAAAAACAAACAAATTTAAAGTATATTATCATACTAAAACAAATATTTTTAAAGCATGTTTATACTAAAAGTAAATATTTTTTTATTTTTTTATATTTATATTAGAATAATTTAATTTATATATAATTAAAGTTATTTAAGCAATTTGAAATTATATGTAAGCACAAGCTTGCATATCATGTCCCCCTCAATAAGCAAGTAAAGAAAAAAAATAATTTATTTTACTATGTATTTATTAAACTATATTGTCATAAATTTTGGTATTTGATTATTTGTGGTAAACAGGTCATGCTAAGATGATTTCAGCATCATAATCATAATATAAGTCTTATGCATCATACATCAAACATTATAATGCTAAAGTATTTTTTTAAAAATGTCTTTTTTGATCTTTTATATTTTAGTATTTTTTATTTTATTTTGATCATTTATATTTTTTAATAAATTTATTTTAATCTTTTTTAACCTAAATGATAATTGTGTTAACAGAAAAAAAATGTGACATATAATGCTGATTGGAATGGTAACTAACATATTAGTTGAAATTATGTCATTTTAAATTATTTCACTTGTATATCATAAGGAATAGGAAGAATTGTTTCCAATACAATATCAGGGAGTATTGCTTGTAAAATCTCAATATCCACGAGTTTATTTTTTTCACTGATAATCTCACAAGTTACATGTAGTTTTAATTTAATTACTAATTAAGAATTAATTTTGTTTGATTAAATTTATTAATTTCACTTAATTATCTTATTTACTGAATATCCACTTACTATTTTATTTATCTATTAATTTTTTAAATTTTAAAAACTAGTTCATAATTTCATAGATTAAATAGTTATTTAGGATATTAAAGTGATATATCATTTAAAATAACTTTGCGATGTACAGAAGAAAATAGCTTTATAATATACATATTTCATTTCCATCACGAGGTTGATTTAAAAAAAAAAACGTTTAACATTTTCTACATGGTAAAGTTCACCTAAAATTTTAAATGTCAAATTTTATTAGAGAATCTTCAAAGTAATATGATAGCCGGTTAGCGAAAATAGTGGTGAGAAAATTTTTGGTTTTAAATACCAATTTTTTATATTTTATTTTACAGGTTCAATTTATTTGTTTTTTTATTTATTGGTGGTAAATTTTTCATTGATTATATGTATGGATGAAATATTGGGTTTGTATCCACCAAAAAAATCTCATTATTTTCAATAATAATTTGGTTGCTAGAAGTTAGCTAACCAATAAATTACATTTTAATTTTAAAAAAATAATAATCCACTAGTTAATTTTATTATGCATTTGGCACGGATTATAATTGATTGATACATATTATAATTGACACGGAATATTCAACTGTTTGATACAAATTATAGTTGATTGAAAATAATTAGAATTAAACATTAACCAGTTTGATGTATATTAGGCATGAATTATAATTGATTGAGAATAATTAGAATTAAATATGTAATTGTTGGATTATTTATAATTGATTAATAACAAACAAGTTTCATAATACTATTCAATTTTGCATTAATTAATTATAATATATTTTATAAATAAATAAATTTTTATATTAATAAATACATTCAAAAAAATTATCAGAAAATTAATTATTCTAAATTTATATCTGAAATATATATTTAAATTTTTCTTATTGTAAATTTAATTATAAGAAAATTAATATCTAAAACATATACTAAAAACATTTTATTATTCTAATATTTTAGAAAAAATTAAACTTATAAATATTTTTAAATACAAATAAATTATAAAAAAGTACAGTTATAAAAACTTGAGTTATAAAAGATTTTGAATGTTTGATTTGAATATTCACATGGTTTAATCGAGATATATTTTTAATAACAAATAAATGTATTGATATTTAAATTTAAATTCAATTTGTAATCAAACCAAATTATTACAAACCATCCAATGATAATAAGTATCATCTAAATTTTGAGAAACTACCTAGTTTTGACCCATGTAATTCAAACCTGTTTATAAATTCTCAAATTTAATATTATTATGTATGGATTATATATATATATATATATATATATATATATATATATATATATATATATATATATATATATATATATATATATATATATGTGTGTGTGTGTATATGTATGTATATTTTTGTGTTGGATTGTTCTAGTTTAATTATATTTCATATGGAGGACATGGTTTAGATGAAGTTGGATGGTTCTAGTTTAATTAAATGTTTCAGAGTTTGAGTTTTGGTACACAGTTGCATTATAAAAGTTACTTGACTTGAACATGATTACTTATGTAAAAATACTTGTTGATCTATGTTACAAAAACTAGATTTTGAAATGTAAAATTGACATTATGAAACCCAATTGGTGTAATTTAGTTGACAAAGAGCTTTAAACGGAACCAAAGGTCATGTGGTTACCAAAAACATTTATATTCTGGAAAATAATTTATGTAATTATATAATGGAAATTAGTATAGTATTTTATCAAAAAATAAAAATAAAATTAAGTGGGCGGTGTGAGGAGCAGTAAAAAGAGGTGTAAATAGGATGAGGCTATATTATATATTTGAGCCCAAAAGTACAAAGGCCTTTTGGACTTTAGAAAAACAAAAAAAGAAAGAATGTAGTCGGGCCCGATCAAATTCATGGCATGGCAGCTCCATTTTGTGTGTGTGGCGGAAGAGAGGGCGAGGAGAATGAAATCAAATTGAATAAACCCATACACTCCATTCTAGTCATTGCAAATTTGTGTTGAGGTTTTCTTCTCTCGATTTTTAAATGAATTGTTAGTGCGGGAACCAGAAAAGAATCGAAATCAAAATAAAATGGGCGCACAGAAGAAAAGGGTTTCAGAGGACCCCGACGAACTGGTGCGGGTTCCGTTGCAGGCCATTCTCTTGGCTGATAGTTTCACCACCAAGTTCAGACCTATCACACTCGAACGCCCCAAAGTAAACCTACCTTACTACAACGCTCTTCAATCTTCCTACATTTTCTATTTGCTTATTTGTTTTTTTACTTTTGGTTTTGAAGGTGCTGCTGCCGCTCGTGAATGTTCCGATGATAAATTACACGCTCACTTGGCTCGAATCCGCTGGCGTCGAAGATGTTTTCGTTTTCTGTTGTTCTCATTCCAAGCAGGTCATTAGCTACCTCGAGAAATCTGAGTGGCTCTCTCAACCTAATTTTACGGTGACGACTGTAGAGTCGCAGAATTCTGTCAGCGCTGGAGATGCGCTACGTGTAATTTACGAGCGCAATGTGGTATGTCTTTCTGTTCAACTCTAAAGACACTGTGTTGCAATACTCGAAAATTTGTTATTAGAATTGTACTATTAAACAATTGTTGTTGTTGTTCTTCTTAGTAGAATTGGTTTTCAGAAGGAGCAAAATCCAATCATAAATTGTCATATATGATAAGTTTGTTGACTTTTACTATAATTGCCTTAGAAATCACTCCAACCATGATTTCTGATTGGTTGGGAGTGTAAAATATTTTATACTGACATTATATAGATATTAAGGGGCATCTTCTACTGCTCCTAGTTTAGAATAGATTTGGCTATTGTAATCTTACCCTTTGGTTCATTTTTTATTTATTTATCATAAACAGATATTAGTCTTTTAAAGCATAATAATCCGTTATCACCTCTCTCTTTGTTTTTTTTTTTTATTTAAAATTATTAGCTTTATGATGAAAATTTCTGCATGCGCTGTTTTATAGGTTCTTTAAAAAGGAAGATTTTAGAACCTCACGTATCGGCCGCCACCAACCTATCCTAATTACTATTAGGATTTACTGCATTTTTAGAAAATACTTTTACCATTTTTAAAATATGCTGCTATTTGTCACTGTCTGATTAGTTATCCTTAAGCTCTGTATACTAACACTTTTGAATTGTTTGTTCATTGAAGATACATGGAGACTTTGTCCTTATCAGTGGAGATACTGTAAGCAATATGTCTCTTACTCAAGCACTTCTAGAGCATAAAGAAAGGAAGAAGAAAGATAGTAATGCTGTAATGACTATGGTCATTAAACGGTCAAAACCTAATCCAGCTATCCATCAGTCTCGACTTGGTACTGATGAGCTTTTCATGGCCATTGATCCTAATACCAAGCAACTTCTGTATTATGAGGATAAGGCAGACCAATCAAAAGGAAAACTACATCTTGACAAGTCATTGCTTTTTGATAATCCTTCACTCTCTCTGCATCATGACAAGCAGGTTGAACCCTTATCTTCAGATATTTCTGCTTAACTTCAATTTAAATTCTTGCAAAAATGAATTGGATTGCTGGTACTTATTTGTAAAAAACACATATAACTAATTCCTGGACAAAATTACGAATTTAAATTCACACCCATGAAAATTTTTACTGTATAGGAACAATTAATGAGTTCCAATGATGTTTATCTCATGATTGAGTGCTCAGAAATGATCTATTGATTCTCAATCGAATGTGTTACCCATCCATCTAAGTTTAATTTCAGTTAGTTGATGAACTATTTACTGTTGTTATTATTGCTTTGCTAATTGCTAGTATTTTGTAGAGTCATATCTCTGGCTAGAGACAACATTATTAAATTTTTTGAGCTCATTGGGTTAACAATATCTTTTCTGCAGGATTGTTACATTGACATCTGCTCACCTGAAGTCCTTAGCCTATTTACAGACAATTTTGATTACCAACATCTACGGCGTCATTTTGTCAAGGGATTGCTTGTTGATGATGTAATTTCTCTTCCATGTGCTTCATTGAGATATCTTGTGTTTTGGTAATTGGTACTATGGATTCTGCAATTCTTTCTGAAGATCTTCCTTAAGTCTTTCTTGGAAGGAAAAAAATCATCCTTTTGATTTTTTAAATATTCATTTTACTTGAAGAATATACTTAAATTTTATCTCCTATGAACCTTTGACATTCCTCCAGAGGTGTCATGTTGATGAGGTCATATAAAACAGTGCTTTTTTGTAGTGATCATGTGTCTGCATGTGTTGGAACTTGAATAATCTCCTATTTCCATACTAGGACACTTTTCCAACAATTTTTGGACACGCATTGGACTTATGACAACTAACCAGTCTTATAAACTTATGCATTTCCTGTCTTCAAATGTTTTGGTTTACAAGCTCGTCATTTGTGTTGCTTATATATTCTATTCCAAATATTCTTTAAATTATTACATTCTATGTACACCACATCAACATTGACCATATGTTTCTTTCAGATAATGGGGTACAAAATTTTTGTTCATGAAATCCACTCGGATTATGCTGCAAGGATCGATAATTTCCGAGGCTACGACACCGTCAGCAAGGATATAATTCATCGATGGACATATCCACTAGTGCCAGATGTAATGAATTTTGGAAACACAGCTACTAAACTCGAACGGCAAGGAATGTACCGTGCTTCGGGTATGGATGAAATTTTTAGTTTCTATTGGGCATGCTGGTGAATTGTTTATAGGATTACATTATAGTATGGTGTGCTGTAGGAGTATGCTAACTAGATTTAGGGAGGAGAGAGAGAGAGAGAGAGGGAGAGAGGGAGGGAGAGGAAAGTGTTTCTGTATTGATAAGGATTCAACCCAACCATAGATTGGGGAATGAAGCAGTACATATAGGCAGTTGCATAACAGAATGATAAAGCTGTTGACAATTGTACTTACAACTGTCTAATAGAAAACTAACCTAACTCGAGTTAGTTAACTGTTTCTCTTATACCCCTGAAAACTAACCTCTGATTACAAAAGATACAGAAGCTAAGTAAAAAACACTCAGGGAGTAAAATACTACTCTCTTATACCCCCCCACAAACTCAGCAGTGGTTGGCAGAATGCTTTTCAACCACTCTGAGTTTGCTCCTATTTATTAGAAAATTGGAGGGAGATACAGCTCTGGTAAGGATGTCAGCTCTCTGGTCTGCTGCTGGAACATGGACAACCTGAAGCTGTTTGCCGAGAACCTTCTCTCTGACAAAGAACAAATCCAGCTCAATATGTTTGGTGCAAGAGTGTAGAACAGGGTTATGAACAAGGGACACAGTACTCATATTATCACAGAAAATAACTGGTGGAGCATGAGGAACTTTGAGCTCTGTCAGCAGGGACTGAATCCAAGTTACTTCAGCTGTTGCCAAAGCCAAACTCCTATACTCTGCCTCGGTACTGGACCTAGCCACAATAGATTGATTTTTGGACCACCAAGAGACAAGATTTGGGCCTAAGAACGCAGCAGCACCTGAGGTAGACCTTCGATCATCAGGATCTGAAGCCCAGTCAGCATCACAAAAGGCATGAACAGAGTAGTGCTTTGTAGAAAAAATGGGTTCCAGTTCCAGCCCAAAATGAAGTGTGCCATTTAGATGCCTGAGGATTCTTTTGACAGCAACCCAATGTTGTTCTGACATATAAATTGACAAACTTTGTTGATAGAGAAACTAATTACTGGATGTGTGATAGTAGCATGCTGTAGAGCACCAACTACAGAGCGCTACAAGGTAGGATCAGAAAAACCTCAGAGCCTGTTTTGGTAAGCTTGTAGCCACCAACTAATAGGGGTGGGTAAGTGGGTCGGCCCGCCCCGCTTAAGGCCCGCTTGCATAAGCCCGCATTGGCAGCGGACCGGGCCAGCCTGTCCCGTTTTCTTACACGGACCAAATAAATTGGTCTGTCCCCGCCCAGCGGGTCAAACGGGCCAGTCCGCGGGCCTAGTTTTAAAAGAATTTCAATTTCAATAAAAATACAACACAATCAAATTAAGTTCAATACAAATGTAAATAAAGTCTTAACAATTAGTCAATTATATCAATAAAATAAATAATGTCTTAACAAAAGAAAATCCAAGCAATAAATCTAAAATATGAAATTTAAACATCCACGAGCTCCACCACGACCACCTCAATCATACGAACGGCCTCCGTCACCCCTCCCTTGATTACCATACGCAGAATCATAGTTTGAGCAGTGTGTGTTACCTTGAGTTAGATGAACCTGAGCTTCAGAAGCAGAATTGGAATTCAAACCCTCAGCAAGATTCAATGAGCCCAAATTCTTCTTGCGAGACTTTTCAATGCTAGATTCCTCAACCAGTAGCATAGAAGTGACATCGTCCAAACTTAGAGGATCACTCGAATTGTTTAGAATAGTACAAATTGTGCGATAATCATCAAGCAAACCATTAAGAATCACGTCGATGTGAGCGCTAGTTAAAATTGAGTCTCCAATTGATGCATGTGAATCAATTCGGGATTGAATGTGTAACATATAAGCAGTTATTGAACGATTCTCAAGAGAAGAAGAACAAAGCTCACTATGCAATTGCTTCTTCTTCGCACACGCAAAGGATTGAAAGTGCTCATGCAATCGATCCCACAGATGCCATGAGGTTACGCGATTGATGATGCAAAGAAGAACTGCTTCTGAAATAGTCGATTGAAGCCAAGAGAGGATCAATTGATCTTGTTGCTCCCAGAAATGATAGGCAGCGCTAACGATGTTGTTGTTGTGATCTTCAACAGTGAGAAATTTCTGCGGAATCTGCGGAGCAAGAATGTAATCAAGAAGACCATGCCCGATGATTACAGGTTGAACCTGAGAACGCCATAGAAGGTAATTGGAATCTGTGAGTTTCGCTGTTACATTGTGCGGGAATGAGACAGAGGAGCGGTGCTGGCGTCTGAACCAGCGGCAGAGGAGGAGACGGATGTGGTGGCGGAGAAGAATTGTTGTTTGCAGAAGCCATTTTCAGAAGCAAGGATCTAACCTAGCTCTTTGATACCATAATGAGATTTAGGGAGAAGAGAGAGGAAAGTGTTTCTGTATTGATGAGGATTCAACCCGACCATAGATTGGGGAATGAAGCAGTAGGCAGTTGTATAACAGAATGATAAAGTTGTTAGGCAATTGCATAACAAAATGATATAGCTGTTGACAGTTGTACTTACAACTGTCTAACAGAAAACTAACCTAACCTGAGTTAGTTAACTGTGAGAAACAGTTAACTAACCTCTGATTACAAGAGATACAGAAACTAAGTAAAAAACACTTAAGGGAGTAAAATACTACTCTCTTATATACTTGGTGTAACTCTTTCTTTTCTTTTAGTCATGTTGTGAGTCTAACTATAGTTGGTAGTTAGATTGATATTAGTTAGACAGTTAGTTAGGACAGCTGTTTGACAGCTGTCACTAACTAACTCAAGTTAGTTGACAGTTACATAACTGTAACTGTTATATAAACTGCATTTAATGTGTATTCTATTTTAACAAATTCTTTTCTCTCCTTTCAGAAATATCACAATTGCAGTCTGCTGTTATTGGCCCTTTCACTGTCATAGGATCTGACACCAAAATTGGGAATAACACTAAAATTTCAAATTCTGTTATTGGTGAAGGATGTAAAATTGGGTCAAATGTTATCATAGAGGGATGCTATATATGGGATAACATCATCATAGAAGATGGCTGTAAACTCCAGCATGCAATTATATGTGATGGGGTGACTATAAAGTCGGGGGCTGTTCTGGAACCTGGTGTTATTTTGTCTTTTAAGGTTTGTGTCCTCATACTATCTATACCATGCTAGTAGCCATCATTTCTTCCTTCTTGTTTCTCCTTTGTTTTGACTTGCTTCAAAACTGTTTATGCTTCATCACAATAGTTGTGTTGTCATTAAATTAGAGCATCAAAATCTTTCAAACTAAATACTTTATTTGATGTACCGAAACTTGGTATAGCAGGGAGCTTGGTTTCTCTTATGTAAGGTCTTGGTTTCAAGCTTTGTGAACAAAGAAAATTGGTGTACTGGCATGTGAAATTTTTCTCCCATGAGTGGCTCCACCTAACTCAGATCCCAAAGTGGCTTTTGGAAACAGAGGGTTTCAGACCAAAATAAAGTGTTGAGAATAATTTAAATCATAGTGTTATAATATTAATTATTACTAGTATCTTAGCTTGTGTAATGCACAGATAAGTGTTTATTTTTATATAATTCAAATTTATGAATAATAAATATTTTTAATATATAAATTATATCATAATTCAAATAAATAAATATCTTTAAATATATACATTATAATTTGGATTTACCATGAATAGTTTAAATTGTGATATAAGGTTATTTTTAACTATTGATGATTTCTTTTAAAAATGCCTATTGGAATTCTATTTAGAGATAAGAGAGTAAATTTGCTATTATTTTTTTCTTATGCTGTATAGATATGAATTTAATGATTTACTTCCATTTTCTCGACTGAGTTAGTGTATCTAATAAGCGTTTGAAATTCACTTTGCTTGTTTATTTAATTATTTCAATTAATCATTGTGAGATGGAAATATACAGACTGTCTTTTGTCAATAATATATTATGTATACAGCTTTTGATGCATCCAGGAATTTTATGCTTCCAGGTTGTAGTTGGGCCAGAATTTGTTGTTCCTCCCTATTCAAAGGTATCTCTATTTCAGCAGCCAATTGAGGAAGATAGCGACGAGGAGCTTGAATATGCTGATAGTACTAGTGGTATTGTTTATTCTCCTGCTGTTATTGTTTATTCTCCTGCTGTTAAATTAGCTTTGCAAAATGTGATATTCATAGCCATATGAAACATTGCCTGGAGTTAACAAAATCAGAGAGAGAATTTTTAGGTTCTTAAAGCAAAACTATAACCACTGATAATTTTGTACGCTATAATTCAAATTTGTTGCATTCAATGCTTCAAACAAGTATTTTGACCTTGTTAGCTGTTATAGTTAAAACTATGAGTTGATTTATTTGATTCCAATAATCTTGCAATGAAAATTCTTGTGGTGAACAATATTATCAGGCTGTCCTCCATTTGATCCACTATTCTAATTGTACCTTCTATGTTTGGTTAAATTATAAACAAATTTATTTTGCTTTATGCTGTGTATTGATTAATAGAATAAATACATTTGCTAAACCTTTCAATCACTTTTTTCATGTATACAGTCATAGGCAGCCAAGTTGATAAATCAGATGTAGAGATTGCTTCCCAAGTACTGGGACACATTTTAGTCCTGCTTCAGAGGTTAGTTCCATAAGGCTTTTAGATTATGATTTTAATTTTTCACCATTATTTCAGTATGTCTTGTTCTTGGTATATCATGAAGATTAAGCTTAGATTTATTTTCTTAAAAAATAAATTACTAAATTATTTAATAAGGACCTCTTTGATAAATAGTCGCCATTAAATTTTTATTTTGTTTTCAAAACATTATTGCATTTGCAACATTTCATTGCTAAATTGCAAATTTTTATGGAAGCACGTCACTTCAATCTTCACTACAAATGTTGCCAGCTAGCACCTCTGCAATCGTTAAGCACTGTAGCTAATATAATCGCCTCAACTCTGTTCATGGCCTCCACTTCCCCGCCTGTCATGCCATAGTCCGTGTCAGCAGTCTCTTAGTTTTTCAATAAAAAGTAAAATTATTTGGTTTTCTCTTGCTTTGTCACTTGCTTACCAACTTTCATCTCTCTTTTTACACTAGCAATAACAAAATAAGTAGCTAATATTGATTACAAAAATGCAATATTACACTCCTTTTTTTGGAGGGACTACCAAAATGAACCCCAATATTTGGTTAGGGAATTTATTGTTTCTCAGTACACTTTCTTTATTGATCAGCTAGGTATGGGTGGGGCTGGACATGTGTGGTCAACATGTGAAGGCAGCCATGAAGAAGAGTGGAGGCATTCGGTGGCGCCTATTCCTAAAGATAAAATTCTGGAGGCAATTAAAACTATGGAAGATGATCTGGAGTTAACTCATGATGATAGTTTTCTCCCACCTTCTGGAGAGCTGAAACCTAATTCTAATTATTCAGATGATGATGATCATGAAGATTCTAGAGATGACTCTTATTACTTTGATAAAGAGGTTAGGATTTTGACCTTTAAACTCATGTCAGATGCATTGCATGGATATCAGATTTTTAAATACTCCATCATTTGCAGGTTGAAGCAACCTTTCTCAGGGCTGTGCATGAAAACATACAAGAAAGCCATCTGATCTTAGAGATCAATTCTTTGAAGTAAGTAATATACTTATATGTATTCTTTAAAGTTGAATGTAGATCCATAGCTTTTCATGTGATTTACACACACACGCACACGCACACGCACACGCACACGCACAGAGGAATGGATTCTCTTGTAAAAATTTCACAAGTTTTTGTCATGTGAAAAAATTGTATTTATTTCTCTCTTCATGGGCGACATTAAGGTCATGTTTGGGTAAACAACTAAAGCCCTTATTAAATAAGCTCATGACATCCGAGCTTATATCATAAACTTAATCATGAAGCTTATACAAGTGATTGTAACATAGAATTTCTTAATTTATGTGCAAAAGCTTAGGAGGAGGAATCAAATGACCAAACTAATTGTTTCATTTTACTTGAAAAGTAATAGAATTGTGCCTTTTCTATGCCATCCAACTTCCAACTGCTCGTTTAAATATGTGAAAGAATTGCCACTCTGTTTTGTCTAGAAGGTGACATCTTCAGAGTGCGTATTGAACTATTTTCTGCAATTTTGATTGTTTTATTATATGATGACAATTTAAATATGCATTCAGTGGACATGCATTTATTGTAACATTGGCTTCATTTATTTGGTAGGTTGTCATACAATAAGCTAGCTGCTGATTGTGCTGGAGCTGTATTTTATGCCATGATGAAGTATGCTTTAGATACCCCCCATAGTTCAGCTGGTGAGCTTTCCCCTTCTTTCTATTGCTACCTAATATTTTTAATCTTTTCCGTTTGTTTTCTTTATATGGTATTCCTTTCTTATTAAATTGAAATAACTTGTAGAATTTAATTTAGAACTTGAGCATACTTGTAAAACTTGGTATCTTGACCTTGTCAGAGAGTCTGAATAACAAAATATACAGAATGATTGGGATAAACTAATCGACTGTGGGCTCTAGTGAGAAAAGTGAGTCAAATGGAAGAGTGTTTAAAAGGGGTAGAGGAAGACCTAAGAAAATATTAGGAGAAATCGTGGAAAAACAATTTACTCTAGATTGTCATTAAAAGAAAAAAACTCTTTGATAGTCTGATGGTGTGATTTGATCCATGGAGCTGACTTCTCCTACTGGGTCTGTTTCTCATCTGATTTTACTTTTTATCACTTTGTACATGGGATTGACTGTGTAAATATGTTACTCATTTTTAGTTGTTTTTTTGTTTATTTATTTTTTGTATATTCTTAATGTTTGCTTATTGATTTTATTATTGCTTGGATGAATATGTTTCAGATGGTTTGCTTCAAAATGTTCAGGCTGTATTTACAAAATGGAAAAAGGCTCTTACATCCTATCTGACTGACATAGATGAGCAGGTGCATATGTCAATTCTCTCCCCTTTACTTGTTTAAGCTATTCATGTTTGCTTCTGTACTAGCAATTTTAATTAGTAAATTTTATGACTATCTTGTCAATATTTTTCTTATTTTTTTCTAAAGCATTCTGTAGAACGCACAAAATTGCAAAATTAAACACACAATGCTGCTTTTTTGCTGCATGTTGGCTGGATTACTCAAGTGTTGTTGCCTTTTTCTCATGCTGATTAAACATCTACATTGGCATGCATGGCATTTTTTGTTCTTGACATGGTTTTTTAACTTGTTTTGGAGTATATAAACTATTAGTTTTTTCTGCTGCTAAAGTTATGATTTCTCTGGTAGTATCAAATAAAATCACTTTTGGATTCTCTGCTGAGTGATCTTTGAGCTTGGTTATTTCATCTAATAGTTAACATTGTGGTTGTCTTTAAAATTACTTGTCGGTTAAAGAAAGAGAAAAGGCAAAAAGATCTTTAATTGTGTGAAACATAAAAGCACTTCATTAGTTTAATGAACTTTGAGTTGTTAAAAAAGATCTATCTTTTTGAATTATTTTTGTGAATTGTCTAATGTTTTTGTCAATAATAGAATTTTGCTCAACTTGAATACAATGTGGCAGTTTACCTACCACTTCCCTATTTGATTTCCATTATTACATAATGGCCAGCCCTCTGCTTACCTATTTTCAATTTTTTTTCACTCCAGATTGAAGTAATACTTAAATTTGAAGAAATGTGTGGGGAATCTGCTAAGGAGTTTGCTCCATTGTTCACAAGGGTATGCTTATCTTCTGCAAGTTATTAGGCTTATTGATATGTCGCATTCTGTTAGTGTACATCTGAAAGATGCATTGAACTATAAACGTGGCTGCATATCTTTCGTAGTTATTAAATTGATTTTTATATCTTGCATAACTTAGGCTTGTTAATGTGTGGTGTTTTAATGCTGTTCTGTCTAAAGTCAATTTTTAATAATGTTATATCCTTTTGTTCAAATAGAAATTACTTCAATATCAATCATAATTTATGTATTGCTGTCCTGTCTAAAGTCAGTCAATTAACAATGTTTTGAAATGAACTTTGACGCAAAATAAAGGTTTCAAAAAGTTCTCATACTCTCATTCTTGTGTATCTGTTGGCAGCATCAAAGTACTTCTTTAGTATTGAGTTTTGGACATTTTTAACCGTAGCCTTCTCCTGCCACACATATACTATTTGTAATGTAATTGGAGTGTGTTTTATATTCTCACAATTCACTCCTCATTCGGCTTTCCCCCCATGTCATGACTTCTTAACTGCTTTCAGATTTTGCACTACTTGTATAATGAAGATGTTTTAGAAGAAGATGCTATTTTGAGTTGGGAAGCCGAGTTAAAAGATGCTGACGAGGCAGATAAAGTTTTTGTTAAGCAGGCCCAAAAATTAATTCAGGTAAGCATGATTGCCTATTTTTTCACACTTGTAGAACTTGGTTATGTTTACCTGCGTTTTCACTACTACCCTATAAGAAGCAATGAAGCATTACTTTCTTATGTAAGCCATTTTTATCGTTTCTTTTTGTAGTGGCTAAAAGAGGCACCTGAAGAAGACGATGATGAAGAGGAATAGAAAGGATTTTTTAAGGTGCTTCATCTCAGCCAAGCTTAAAAGGGGCTTGAGTGCATTCATCTATCCTGTAATTCAAATGGGTAGTTATTTTGACATATTTTTGTGCATATGATGTGGGGGAATTAGTCTAAGGAAAATTTGAAAGCGTTAAAAAGAACGTATCCCTCGAGTTTCAAGTTTGTTACATCGTGTGATCACTTACCTGTTAATTTTTACCCACTCAGCAGGTTAAGTGGTAAAGGTTTTTAAAATTAGTACTTTGATTCCTTGATCAGTGTTGTACTCTGGCTGTTGAAATACTTGGGCAAAACTATACTAATTATTATTAGGGATAAATGTAAAAAATTGCTCCAATTTTGGGTCATGTATGAATTTAATAATGGCTTTATGGCCTCACTAAAAAAACTCGTATTCTCAATATAAAAAAAAGTCGTATTCGTCTCGCGAAAATCTAATCCCTTTCGTTATTCAACGTTAAGTGAGTAATTTTCTAGTTACACACTATTTATATCATTATTTGATTCCCAGATTAAACAATCTTCAAAGGTGTCCAGTACGTCAGCATATATTGATATAAATATATGCATTAATAATTTATTATTTTGTTTTTTATCTTAAAATTTTAGTTACTAAGCCTTTAAAAAATTGAATTAATTTTTTTTTGAATCTTTAAATCTAATTTTGGTTATTAATTTTGGTTTTGATATATACATACCTGACCATATTAAAAGATTTGGCCACTAAGTCTTGAAAAGATTCTATTTATTGCCATTGCAATCATTTAAAAATTGTTATCAAGTTAGTTTTCAAAGATTTTTTTTATTGTTATTATAATCTTTTATAAGGATTAATTGTTGGAATTTAAGAATTTTTTTTCTCAGTTTTAATCTAGTACCAAATTAAGTCTCAAAATTTCATTTTCTATTCTCTTTGATTTTCATAAAGATGAATATTATACATTTGAAATTTTTAAGAGATTAATTTGGTGACAGATTTAATTTTTAAAGGTTTAATTTTATGATAAAAATTTTAAAATTTAATTTATCTTATTTTAAATTATATATATATATATATATATATATTAATTTATGTACTAAATTATTAATTACAATTTAATTTAAATAATACAAAATTTAAGAATTTGGAAGGTAAGTATTGGTAGTTTAAGTTTTTACATTGTTCATCTTTATTATAATTTTTAAGATAATTATTATAAAAACTAAAAAAATTATATATGAAATTTCACAATTGGATCTTATATTTTAATCTGGTAGTGCATGTATTATTTACTCAAAAATTAATAAATGACACGAATCTAAAAAAATAAATTAAAACATACACAAAGGAACTAAATTATTTTGAGGGGATGCAAAAATGGTATTTTTGTCGAATTGAGAGGTTGATAATATACACCCAATTTTTTCGTGGGTTTAAATTAACAGATATTCACACGATTAAATTTAATTCTCAAGAGAAATAAATATGATATGAGATGAAGAACAGGAGGACTATTGCAAAAAGTGATATAAGAAATAATTGTAAAAATATCATGGCTTCTTCTGCATTTAGTTCACACGTCAACTCACCAAATCAAACAGTTATGCATTTTACATTCAGCTTCAGTTCAGCCTTAAAAGGCACTGGTATTTAAATAAGTCGGAATACTCTGGGAAACAAAAGAACAGAACTCAGACATCAGTAGCAGCAGGAAGTGGGCTTGATAATAATACAACCCCGTCAAACAAAATTAAAAATAAGATTATTGTTAATAAATGCTTTTAGGACATTGATTAAAGAATTAAAAAATATATTTATTATAAAAATTATAGAAAAGTTTTAAAAAAAGTCACCATAAACATAATTTTGTGTATTTCAACAAAAATTTAGATTTTTTGGTATATCACTTTTTTCCTGATGAGAATCGGACTTAATTAGGAATTAAATTGGACAAAAAGCTTCGGACTCCCTTTACTTTCTTAGAACATTGGTTAGTATTTTCCTCAAAACAAATGTAGCAGAATCCAAAGGGGTTGCCACTTGCCACAACAACCATCACACTTACACTCACACAGAATGTTTTTCTTTTTTTAATTTCCTCGATTCCTCTTGAAATGGATCTTAAGTATGGATTATCAGAAACCTGGGCCAGGGGGCCCAGGAGGAGGTCCACCAAGCATTGGGCCGCAACAACTCTCCAGGAGACAGCAGCAACATAGACAATACAAACTGCCATCACCTAATAATAATATACCCAAATAAGTATCACCATAGATAATTTTAATTTAGTAATTAAATATGTAAAAAGTGCAATAATTTAAGTCTTATCATATAATTTAAATGGAATCAGTTTAAGAAAAATATAATTTAATGTTAAATTGATTCTTAAACATTACAATTTAATGACAAAATGGTCTTATAAAATTTAAAAGTGAAATGTGATTGTCACACTTTTAACATATTTAGAAACTAAATTGGATTTTTTGTTTGAGACTAATTTGTCATTGATTTACAATTTAGGCACTTGACTTATTATTTACCCCAAAAGGTATTAGTACTCTGTGGAACATCAAGGCACCTTCCAAGGCTTTGGCATTCTCGTGGCGCTTGTTGCTGAACAGAATACAGAGCAAGGTAAATCTTTTGGACAGAGGGATAGCATTGGAGGAAAACAGTACTATATGTCCCTTCTGTAATCTCGTTCAAGAAGATGTGACTCACTTGTTTTTCTCATGTAACTTTTCTTATGTCATTTGGATGTGTCCGTATAAGTGGATGTCCATTGAGGTGGTTTTTCCATAAACACCTTTCATTCACCTTATGGAACATGGCCAGAGGGTGGGAAAGACAGAGAGCAATCAAATATGGAAAGTGGTGTGGGTGGCAGAGAAGGCAATCCTGACTTTTAGAAGATTATAGATGACATAAAGCTGAAATCATGGTCCTGCTTGAGGGCCAAAACAATTATATTCAAATCATCTTTCTATGAGTGGACGTCAAACCCAGAATTGTGTGTTGCAGTTGCAATTTAACTGCATATTAGTTTGATTGCATTGCGTTTTTCTTGGGTGGTACTGTGCGCGTAAGGAAATGAGGAGGATAAGGTTCATAATTCTCTGGGATACAGGACATTTGTTCATGGTTATGATGCATTAGGCTTCAGTGTATACCTTCAGAATATGTTTTTTGTGGATGCTGGCGTGATGGTTAGGTTATCTTTGGGTTTTTTTGTGACTCAAATATCTCTAATATATCCCATTAACAAGTAGCTTACCTATGACACAAATAGGCACATTGTTCTCAGTCCGTTGTAAACTTCTGGGTGTTTCTTATATCCATATTAATATAGTATCTTCTTTGCTGTTGAGGCTGTTCAAGATCAATGGGAATCAAAACAAAACAAAAAATCAAAATTAGCTTTAACAAATGGTACTAGTTAAAAGGGGGAAATACACATATTTCCCGAGACCATTTTTTTTTTCATTTGTGTGAATATCAATGTAGTGAGACCCATCTGAATTTTACAAAGCACCAGTATAAAAAATTATGATGTCATACTATCTGTTAATTTTACAAATAAAAAAAACAAGTCATTTTGATATTTATTATTTTTAAAAAAGAACTTATAATAGAACAGAAATTTTTCTTTATATACTTTTCTTTCACCTATTTCTTCTCTATTTAACCACTCTCTCTACTTTCTTTATCATTCTTTTTTTTTTTTCACTTTTCGATTCCAAAAAGATAAATAAATAAATTTTGCGTTCCGTACATCCATTTCTACTGGTTAATAGGAACAAATAGTATTGAGTTATCCTTCTTAAATAGTGTAAATACTGTATAAAAGTTTACTTACCAAGTGCTAATGATATCGCAAAACCCACCGAAATGTCCTGGGCCTGGTGGGCCAGGTGCACCCCAACCAGGAGGGCCTCCTGGGCCTAGACTGCCTGGTCCCATTTTAAGCTATGGCTTTCTCTCTCGTCAAAGAAAACACTTTTTCTTTTTCTGAACTGAACCTTTGAGAATGAAATTGAGAAAGGAATACTCAGTTCCTTGGAAATTTAAAGGACAGCACATGAATTAACATAGCTTAGAAGCATCCATATAGTATATACTTGTTCACCTTCTTCCAACTAATCTTCCAATTGATTTCAACCTAATTATCAAACCAGC
Organism: Glycine soja; assembly: GCF_004193775.1. NCBI lineage: Eukaryota > Viridiplantae > Streptophyta > Magnoliopsida > Fabales > Fabaceae > Glycine > Glycine soja. The sequence continues at coordinate 48,836,241 of NC_041020.1, forward strand.
GTCTGTCAGTAGATCCCTTGCCTTTAATTCACATAATTGATTATATAGGTTCTCTAAATTATATACTTATAAGGGGAAAATGGTAATTTTTTTTTACAGAGTTATTCAATCACAACTGATCATGCATAATAAATTTGTTAATTTTTAAAATAATTATTTGAAAAATAATTCAAACAGATTTATGATTAAATAATATGTAAAATTGATGTGCATTGCATAGACATTAAATTCTACTTATAAAGTGTAGGTAAATATTTACTCGTGAAATAATTTCAATTATATAATCAACCTCAGGAGCCCTTGCCTTTCTAGTGGGAATGGCATTCAAGCTGTTCTATTATCCTCGATCACTGTATACTACACTAACTTTTTTTAGTGACTGTTACATACACATGTAGCTATAGAATGTTACATATTTTTTATTTTTAACTATTTAAACAAAATGTAGTCAATAATTTTATGTTTGTTTTGTTCTATAATAGTTTCATGGTTGCCTGCATCTCATAAGCATAACAAACTGTGCAAAAAGAAGGTGAAGAGAATAAGGGATAACAAAAGAAAGCGAAGGAGAAAATAAGGACTTAATTAAAAATTTAAAATTACTTTATGGGATTAAAATAATAATAAATAGTTATGTTTAAGAAGAAAAAAAAAATAACAATAAGTGTGTCATGTAGACATCAACGTTAATTTTAACTAAGGTCTTCCAAGAGTGAGGTTAAAATGACAAAAATATTACACTTTGGACCATTTTTCACTTTATATACTTTCAATAACCTGAGTGACAGTGAACTACATTTTTAAGTAGGGTGTTCATGGATTGATTTAGTTCAAATATGAGAAAAAACAAAATCCAAAATAGGTTTGAATTTTAGAATATTTTTTGTCTAACCCGAGCCAACCCAACCAAATTCAGTGTTGAATTATTTGATTCAGATCATATCATCGGATATCCAACAAAAATAAAATATAAAAAAATTTTTAAAAATAAAAATAACATAATTTTGTCTCATTCAATGAATGATGTTGTCATAAAAGAATGTAATCAACATATTTGAGTGCAGTTGATTTACCCCAAATAATAATAGCATAAATTATAAAAAAGAACACATGATGAATTGATTAAATCATAAAACTTCATCAATAATAAATAAAATTATTCATCACAAAATGTAACGCAAAGATTCAAAACAACATGCAAAAGTAAATAAATTAAGCATTAAAAATAAATAAAAATAATAATTAGTTTGATTCGGATTGAATCAAATTTAAAAACTGTAAACCCAAAGCCAATTAACATCAAATTTCAATTAGTTCAATTCGAGTCCAACCTGGAAAAAAAATCAAAACTAATTTAATTAGTTAAATTTGGATCATCAAATTGGTTCAAACGGATGAACACCTTTGTTTTCAAGGGCCGAAGTCACACTTTACCCATTAAATTTTGTAAAATGATGCAATTTATATTTAGAGGTTTTTATTCTAAAAACAAATTAATAATAAAACTAAAGATACATTTTTTTTTAATTTAAAACAAGCAGCATAAAATTGTTTTAACTCGAAATTAATTTTAAATTAAAAAATATTTTTCAATACAAAACCAAATTTGTAAATATCAATCTAAAATCACATTAACTTGTATTTTAACGTGATTCTAGAACATTTAATGAGAATGCAAACACAGACTCAGCAGTTAAAAAATCATTATAAATTAATTTTGGTTAAAATTAATTTTAAAATGATGTGATTTATATTTAATTTTCATTCCAGAAATAGTAAAATTCAATATTTTTATTTATTTAACACAAACAATTTATCTAAAATTGCTTTAACTCAACCAATTTCTCAACGGAAAATAAAACTCTGAACATTTACCTAAAATTAGTTTATTGGATATTCTAACACGATTCTGAACCAATCACACTCTTGACTGCTGAAAAGCTTTTAGCAAGGTCGCTCGCTCGGGCTCTCTTAATTTGTTGCTACTTCACTATTAGTTGAATATGCATGTAGATCCCATCAAATGAAGTGGATCTCATTCTACATCTATTGGGGTTTACCACATCTGCATGAACTTCAACTAATAACAAATAAACATGTGGAGTTACTTCTCATTGTATGCTTCAAAAGTGAGGCATAAAATAACGAAATTATAATCTGATCGCAGCTGGACTTTGAATTCTGGAAAAAAACTAAATACAAAAGTCCGAACTGCCAGGTGTGGTTCTGTTAATCTGAAGAGAGCTATATACTGCAAATGAAGTAAAGTGTGCATAGAGTAAACCTGATTCACATGTTGCTATGAGTAAAGAGGAAGGGCATAAAATTTTTGTACTCCCACCAAATTTGCTTGTTAATGTTGCAGGGGAAGAAATGCTTTCACACCCTTTGTTAGTAAATAATGAAAACCCAAAATCTTCTCAATACGAGCTCACTCCTGTACACAAAACCTTCCATGAACTCAAAACAAATATCACATGATGGCTGCCAACCCCACAGCATCACCATCATCAACTTTGGACTCGGGAGCATTGGCTGGGCGTGGTCTCACTGAAAAGCATAATTATAAGAGGTTAAGAAAAATTATAATATTACCAGCAACATAGATATATTTTAATTTTAATTTTGAATAACATACGATTGAGAAGCATAGCAGTACAGGAAAAACAGCCCCACTCAAGTCTTATGTTATCACAATTACAATTACTACCAAACATTGAGAAGCTCTACAGTTTACAGCATTACATTGATTTATTAACTAACTATTCATGTGCCAAACTATATTTTTCCACAAGTTGGAGAAGTAAAATACGAACAAGCAATAGAAGTCATTGCTTACTTGAAACATTTGTAATGATATTCACAGTTTTCTGTGCTGCAAGTGCTTTCAATTTGTTACCAGATGCTAATTGAAGCAAGCTTCTCGTAAGCTGCTTTTGTTCCTTTGGACTGAATGTTTTCGTTAAGGATTCCTCAAAGGCAACTAAATCATGAGTGGTAATATTGGGGAGAGACATTAAAACCTAAAAAAGAGTAACAAAATACATCACTCAATAACTAAAGTTTTAGAAATTAGCATCCTCTTCTTTGCAAGAGAATTCCAAATGGCAAATGCAGTCGAGCGAAAAGAAAAAATAAAGTAGCCAACAAAACAAGAAACATACTAACCTGCCTGGGAGCTGGGTGTCTATCACAAAGATAAACAAATATTTCGCGACAAATGCCAACTAGATCAGCACTGATTATTGCATTTGATTCAAGGGCTAAACCTTTAATAATGGATGTAAAAAGATCTCTAGAAACATATTCAACGAGTTCTGCATGATTTGTTACTATTGCAAGAACTACCAATGCAGAGCAATATGAAGAAATTTTAGTCACGGCTTCACCATCCGTCCATGTAAAAGCTTCTAAACACATTTGTAGTGTTGGAAGGACCAGACATTCATGCTTTAGAAGGAAACTGTCACATATAAAACTAATGAGAAATAAAGCTCACAAACTAAGTTACAAAATATGAAAGAACTATAATAGATGAAACATATTTCGTAACAGGTAGAAAGCATACCCAACCATAGAGCATGATGCAACTGTATCCAAGTTTTTTAGAGAAGACATATCTAATCGACAAACATGCCCAGACTGTTCCAAAGAAGGAATTCCAGTATTAAGGGGAGGAGAAGCTATGGCAGAGAGGAGTGAACACATCTCACGCGTGAGATCCCTCAGAATTGTTTCCTCCATCACTTCCACTTTCAAGTCTGATCCACTAAGAATGCCATGAGCATCTGGAACCTTTGCTCTACCATCTTGTAGAAGACTAGACCATGAACAGCTAAGTGCTTGCTGAGCATGGACAAAAAATGGGTGTAGAAGCTTTTCCAGCCAAATCTCCCACATATCCAAAGGACAATTTTTAACCAAAGGAATCAAAGTGGAATGAACAAGCTGTCTTATATGCCTGAACTCCATTGACTGTATATTCTCCATTAGGGCAACAGCAACAGAGTGCACATCCAAATATTTGAAAAACGAATCCCCAACGGTTGTTGACAAGCCCAATACATTATATCTGTTCATATAAAAAAGGATTTAGTAAAAAAATTGAAATGTGCATAAAGAACAATAAAGATGTCATAGATACAGAATTATCTTTTTACAAGGAACTTTATTTTGTCTTTTCTAGAGATTTGGTGCAAAAACAATATTGAAGGGGAAGACCAATCATATTTGGACAGCAGATAATAAATTATAAATGAAAAATAGAAATAAGATATGCACACTTACCCACTGTCTCTGATGCCTTTAAACCAATTTCGAATATCTGATTCATTGGGTTCAGCGTATCCTTCTTTATTCATGTCAATCTTAGATCCATCTGTGACACCCTTTGGTAATTTAGAGTTCCCTTCTCCAAGAAGACTGAACCTCTCAACATCACCCATGACCATTGCAGCTCTGACCTCACCAGGTAAAGCTTGACTTACAGATGGAGACCAAAGGGAATGTATACAGCGAAGTAGCTGGAAAATAAGAACATGCTACACTTATTAATACAAAGTACTAAGAGAGCAAGATTACAAGCACAGTGATCCTTTTGTTGCAAATACTACAGGAAACATAACATGGCCAGCCTCTTAATGCCAGTATACATACTTTCAAGAGAGGAGTCACCATCCATGATATGTGAGAGGCCATTGGATTTAAAGGAATTGAATTTGGTGTTGAGCTGTTTTCTGAATTCCAATTGGCTTTCTTCAATCCACTCCTCTTAAGTGCCCTCTCAAAGAATGTCACTGTATGAAAAATTGACCACATAACAGGCACATCTGAGCACAACTGAACCAAACCGTGTGGACCTGACAAATACTTATCCTGCCACTCCAATTGTGTCCACTGAATGCTTAAAGGTTCTAGTAACCACCTTAAAACATCTTGTTGCTGTTGGATCCTGAGCCATTTATAGCAATAACAAGAACAGGTTACTTACAAATATCAACAGAGTATTAAACAAAAATTAACAGAATTATCTCTTTTGTTTGATCCTTACCCAGCAGAAGAAGACATAACAAGAAATGCTTCGCCTAAAAGATTATGCTCTCCCTGAAGCAAACGACCCTCCCTTTGCAAACATCCCATTGTATCAGCAATACCCTACATATAAAATTGATAAATTAAATAAACACTATCTCCTTCCAAACTACATTCTAGGCAGTGGGGCAAATTTTCTCTAGAGCATATAATGAAGTGTCCAATAATGAGTAAAGGAATCAAGAATGAATATTGAGTTATTAATATAACGGTTCATCTTCAGACAGATCAAAATTAATGCACTATTGATGCCTCCTGAAAGACATCTACTGTGGGCTTATACTAACATCTAAATACTCGTAACAGTATAGCACCATAGGCCAAACCTTGGCAATACATTTTTGGTGATAATTTTGAGCATCATATGTATTCTACATAAATAATGGACAGGAAAACCTTGTCAGATAAAACCTTAACTTCTCTTATGTCTTGTCTACTCTGGCATATTACACAAATATTTCAAGACCCAAAGTCCCAAACCTTTACACAAGTTATTTCAAATAAGCTCTAAGAATTTAAGCATAGGGCCTAACTCAACCCCATGACACCGGCTTATAAGGTGAGGATTGTCCAAGCTTTATAAGCTCTATTTAAGCGATATCTAATTGATTTAGGACTAAATACACCTCCTTCAACGCAACAAGTAGTCCAAATAAGCCATAACTAAGGCAGGCCAAGGTGACTGCTATGAAGGCAGCTTTCAACCACCACCACCCCCAAATGCCCAGGGCTACAAGCCTAGCAGGTGGCAAATGTAGGTGGCCCAACAATGGATCTAGAATAGGCTTTTATGGCATCTTAAAAGTTGGGCTTAGGACCTAACTCAACCCTACAAAACTGGCATATAAAGTAAGGATTGTCCAAGCTTTATAAGCTCTATCTAAGCCATCTCTCTAGTCAATGTGGGTCTAAGCACACCCCCTTCAATGCTGCAATTAAGGCAGCGGGCAGCCCAAAGAAGCCACAACTAAGGCAGGCCAAGGGTGGCTGCAATTATAACGACTTTCCAACATAAGCAGAATTATGCAATGTCAATATGCAAAATATGATATTATTTAGGTTTAAATACTTTTCTAGTCCTTGCAATTTGGCACTTTTTTGTTTTTCGTCCTAGCAAAATTATTTTTTTGTTTTTAATCCTTACAAATTATGTTTGTTTTGTTTTTAGTTCTTAAAGCACTTTAGATAGCGCTTTGAACTGTGAAAAAACGTTATCTAAAGCGCCATCAGAATGAAGAACAAAACAAACATGATTTGCAAGGACTACAAACAAAATAATAATTTTGCAAGGACAAAAAGCAAAAAAAGTGCTAAATTGCAGGGCCTAAAAATATATTTTAGCCTATTATTTATTCACATGTCTTAGAGAAAGAGGACTAAAGTATGAAAAAGATGGGAATGAACAGAAGACAACACAGTACATGGAAACTGATTTCAATAACAATTTTAGGATAACAGCTAATGAATCAAACTAGAATTCAATCTTCAAGATATTCATACCAAAATTGCAAAGAACCAAAAAAGAAAATTTTAATATTCATATTACTGCACATGTGCTTTGACACATTAATATCATTGGAGGATATCAAGGATACTGGAGCTAGTTCAGCATAACCCCTATAGTAGCTGATTCTTATTATGCTATGACAAGGTTTGTATAGACTAATTCATAAATAGATCAAGGTTACTTCAATTGCATAACAAGTTTTCTCCTTAATACCCCTCCTCTATAAATTTCATATATAAGTGCACTCCTCTATATATGATTGTCTCGTTCAGCTAAACAAGAGATAGTTTCCATTTATTTGACACAACCAGCTAATTATAATTTTGCAACAATTGGTGTTTAATGAAAGCACCTTCATATGAGGCAAGATGCTTTTGTCAGCAGTTTTCGCTATCCGAATAAATGATGTACAGGTCTGCAGCCTTGCATGCCGTGCATTATGCATTGACATATCCTATCAAGAAACATATAGTAATAAACTTGCCACAATTTCTCAATGGTTGAAACTAACAATGAAAAGGGGTTGTTGCAGGAACCTTGATTACAAGGGGAAGAGATGTTAGTAGTTCAAATAATTTATTAATAACACTGCCAACTGCATCTGGGAAATACTTCAAAAAGGGGCCCATAGCATCCAAATAGTGCACAAGTACTTCAACAAGTGCAGGCTCCGTCCATTTTAAGGAAATAAATTGTTGAAGTAAACCTACAAGACACGGTAATCATAATTATTAGAGGTCTAACTAAAAATCTAAAACAGCATAATATGGAAAATTAACTAAAATAACCTTCAAACGTTCTACATAATGCAAACTGGACTTCAGCATTTGTCTTGGTAAAGTCATTTGATCCATCAAAAGCTGCATTTACAACATTCTCTAAAGCCAATTGCATGCTTTCCATCACAGCTAAGTCCTACAGTGAGAAAAGCAGAACCCATACCAGATAATTATATATAAGCTAGAAATGAAGGTGAGGAGCTCAGATGACAATTTTAGAGATCAAAATATCAATATAATAGTATATTAAAAATTGGAATAGAAGGTATTTAAACCTGAGTTGGTGCCGGTGAAAGCAAGAGATCTTTGATGATTGTATCAATTTTTTCAGAAACTTTAGTAGCAGCTATCAGGGGTTTGTAAGAAGAAACAAGCCTAATCAACTCCAACTGTTTTAAGAAACAATTTGTTGGTCAAAAATATTCTGAAAAGTTTGATTTAAATTGAAGCATAAAGGAGAATAGATGTAGATTGGGAACAAAAACATACAATTAAAATACCAATGCAGAATATTTTAGCATATTCACTGTGTTGATACTAGACCTACATGTGCCTTACTCATAAGCAAAACTTTTAAACTAATATATGCCTGCTCTTTGTATTTTTCACCTTTCTGTGTTGTGCAAAATTGGTCTGGGATTAAAAAGTCAAAATGTTCAGTTGCACAATTTTCTTTCTTTGTATTTTTTCACATTTAAATGTTAAGTATAAGGAATAATGCAAAACACCAAAAGCACAAGTGTTCCAATAACTCATGCAACAGGAGACTCCTCAAACCCATGCTGTATATAAGTTTACTTACGGTTTACATAAAGTCAATGGAAACATTGCAAGCAATAAACCACTATTTCCAAGTACTATCTTAGAACTTCAATATGAAAATATTCAGTAACATAATAAGTTAATAACTTCCTTATAATACATTCCATTACAGAAATTTTTCCTGTAAACAGAAGGGAAAGAATTTGTATTATATCATATGATGAACAATATTATCTGACTTCACATATGCATGTGAGACATACCAGTCTAGAACGATACTGGCTGAATGTTCCCTTGCCCTCAAAATCATCACTCCACAACTCCAATGCCCCTAAAGAAATGGCAGTCTCATGCAGCATCTTTTGTCTCTTGAGCATGCGAGGGAAAGATGTATCCAAAATTGCACCACAAAAATCATCACTCACAAAGCTTAGAGTCTTTTTCTTGGCATTTTCAACTTCTCCAGAACCTGTGCTACTAACAGCTGAACTGTCAGCAGCTGAATGTGTGGAACTTTTTGGCTTTGACATCAAATCCCTCATTAGCACCTACAAGTAAACATTTGAGGAAAGAAACGAGAGATATGACCATTTGACACTCAGTATTGACTATTGACTAAGAAACATGGAACACCACCAGACAGTACTTATGTGCAGTATTCCAACATACCAGCCAGAAGTGCATGGATTGAAAATGAATAGCAAACTTGAAATGTTGGAAAAATCTCAGCATCTGGAGAGAAACAAGAGAAATTAAAATGAAAGGATAAAGTAAAATTCAAGATAAATGCATGTTCCTGTAAAATAGTAGTAAAATGAAAGGGCAAAACTTTTACTTCATGCACAGAAACATAGTGCATAGTTATCCCAGATAATGGCATCGGGCAGCCGATCCCAAAACCGATATAGCAAGATAGAAAGTAGCAGGATGACTGCTATTATGAAATTTCTAGATATAAATTAAATATAGGGTACATTACATGTATATAAATGCCTAAAAAAGAATTACCCATAAATGAAGGCATATATTCATAGTTAACAATTAAGTCATAATTTTAAGCTAAGCACAAAAGTCAATAACAACAAAAACCAAGTAATAATATAAAATAAAACAAGGACAGTGAGAAAGGACAACATAAGGTTACTCTCTGAACTATTGTTGTAAAAACCGGGCCGGACCGGCGTGTCTGACCCGGTGCCCTGTCCGGGAGACTAATTGGATTGGTCACGCAGTCAGCCCGGTGTGACCTGGCCGGTTTTGGTAAAAGCAGGTGACCTGGTCAGGTTTTGTGACCCGGGCTGGGTTAAGCATTTTTTTAATTTTGGAATTGACCTTAGGGGCCCAAAACACACTAAACGGTTTGTTTGTGTCTGTTCGTTCTCGGTTTCCTTGCGTTCTCACAAGAGCAGTGAGCCCTAATCTTTGTCTGTTCATCGCTGATGTGCCTGTTTGAATCTCGTCGCCGCAAGGGCGGTAGACAGAGGCGGAGCTTTTTGTCTGAAGTCCAACAGAGGCACACTGTTGCGGAGGCATAGCAGTCGTGCCACTGCTGCATCCGAAGTCTGAACCCGCTGGAGCTTAATGATACAATCTGAAGTCACGTCGCTTCTTTCCTTTCGGGTAAATAATACAATCTCCCTTGTCAGATAAGAATTGTTCCTATCACATGGACTTAAATCTGAAACTGAATAACAGTGGAGTTGTTGCACTGTTGAATAACTATGAATCAATGAATAACTCAGCAAGTCAGCATTTTTCTGTTTTTTTGTCACTTATTATTCCTATCTTTGCAACTTCTTTGTAGAACTTTTGAACAGGTTCCCAGAGGTTGCTGAACATAGAGATGTGTTTAGTTGTTTATACTTTATACCTAATTAACCTTTGTTATCAATAGTTGTTAATTTGTCCGTAAAGACTAAAGAGGAGAATAACAATAAGAGCTACTTCTCACATATCTACAATTTGTTCAACATATATCACCCCTTATCAGTTTAGCTTTTAAATTTGTATAATTTCATTTATGTTTCATACAACTTCGAAGTTTTGAACATATGGTGTGTTTCATAAAATCTAAATGCAGAGAGCTATTACCCGAATGTAAACAGCTGTAAACTAACTGCATATGGTATGTTTCATATAAAATTAGTAGGTAGTTATTAATAAGTTAGTAGTAATCTAACTTTAACTAGTTATTTTGGATATTAGGTACTTTATCATGACAATGTTCTTAAACTTGGGAGTATGGAATTGTGTTGCTATGAACTTTATTTCTTATCTGAGGACTGGATATTAGCTACTCTATCATTACAATATGATTTTAAATTTGAATTGATCAAATTATGTTAGTTATATTTTTAAATAAAAAAAATTAATCAGTGACCCACTGATTCAACCACTGACCCATTAGTCCAATGTCTCAACCAGGTCAATGACCGGTTTTCACAACACTGGTCTGAACACAACCGTGACAGAAAGAGAAAACAAAACATAGACATATTAAAATGCATAATTAAAAATAAAAAACAATATTAAAAAATAAAATAAAAAAGTAAAAAAACAGAATTAGAAAACACTAATTAAAAATATTATAGAATTTAAAAATAGAATTATAAATGTGAGAATTAAAAAAACAATTAAAAATATAACAGAATTTAAAAATCAATATTAAAAATAATAAGTATAATAGAATTAAAGCTAAATAAAATAAGTAACAGTTTTTAAAAAATAACATAATTAAAAAATAAATAATCAAAAATTAAAAACAGAATCTTTTGAGTACAGAAAAGTCGAAAATAAGACAGAACAGAAAGATCGAGTGTGACCAAAATAATAACAACAACTAGGCATTTGGCAAACAAGTTGTGTGGAAAATTTTGCAAGATGTATAACTAAGACAAGATATTCTGTTATCTGTAATTGAGATGTTGAATTCAAAACAAGAATATATGGCAAATTTTCCAAAGAGAAACCAAAACCATAACTAATATATGTCATTTTAAGCAAAGTTTTCCCTTCCCCAAGATGCTTAATGTTAAAACATTACTATATGACGCATACCTGTTCAAGGTAAAGTGGAAGTATGGTGCTATCACCAGCAATACTTTGCAAGTTATAAGAACCCAGTGACACCATACTTTCACATATAAATTCAGCAAATTCATATTCGCCCTCATCTATGGACCCAGGACCTGAACCAGATCTATGCAAAAATTCTCTAGATACATTCATCAATATTTGAAAGATGCTGCTCATAGCTTGGTCAAATTCAGAGGCAGATGCATCAATAGGCCTCTTCCTGCAATCACAGTTCAGAGTAACCAATGGTATTATAGATCAATGAAATATGTATGAAACCATTAAAGAACAATAACACATACCTTGGAGAGACAAGTTTGAAAAACTCCGAAGCATGAAGACGAAAATCTGGTGCAGATAGTAGTACACCACAACTGCAGGGAGTTAACAGAATCAAGGTGGGCAGCAAGCGAAAATCAGAGCAAGGTTATATACCATGAATATTGCATGGTGCAAGATAATAGAGGAAAGAAACATACCCATGAATGATGCCAGACTTAGCAAAATCTGACAATGGAGCCCACTCAGCATATGCATTCATAGCATTTAGAGTAGCTGTTACAGTAGCAGCATGCTGTTTGGCAATATCCATCTGTTTCCTACCAGCTTCATTCATTGCAGCTGTAAAGTGCCTTTCTAGTAACTGCATCAAGCAACACAAGTCGCAACATTAATAATGCTTAACAACGAGCATGTAACAAGGTTTAGGGCTGAGATTTACAGTGTATAATAGTGGCAAAATTTCGGGCAATGATTGAGTTAGCCCACGCAAAAGTAGCCTTCGCCGATCACCTGGATACATCAACATGACAAGTAAGAATAACATGCAACATATCATATACAGAGAAGTCACTCAAGATCAAATACACATACAGCATTTATGAGTGTTAAAAAAGTCAGCATGATAGGAGTGTTGGATGTTTCCTATTTCATTTGTAAGACACCTAGTTTATTAGCAATGTTGTTAAATAGCCGCTATAGCACTATTGTGTTCTGGAATTCCTCAGATCCACAACCACTACTTTGCTATTGCAGCCGCTACAGGTGTTGTAGTTACAGAATATGTCCTGCATCCTTGTCATCTTTGGTGAGTCTACACTAATTGAATTTTTGAGTTAATATTATGCACTTTATTTTTATTTGCATACAACTTAATTTTTTTATACATACATAATTCATATATATCATATATTTCAACCACTATGTGACTTCCACTATTGGCCCACAACACTATCCACTATCTGATATTGCAGATTATTAACTTTCTGCCATTTTCCACAATCCGCAATTGATAACACTGTTTATTAGTATAATATGCACACAGGGATTCCAACAATTACAAAATTAGCGCATCCCATTACATACAACAATCATTTTCCTCTTTTTACATACTCTCCCCCTCTCTCTCCAATCACACTCTGACATGCATTTTTAAACTTTTTCCTTCATGGTATCAGATGATGGCGTAATATTGACTGAGAGGAAAAACATTTCTAAGAAACAAGTCATTCTAAAAGGTCCCCTTAATTTGCTTATTCACGGAGAAACTTACTAAAATTGGTGTCTAAAATTTCCACGAGAATACCACATTGCTTCATTGTCAAATAGGTTTATGCAGTTGGAGAAAATTCAATTCGTATACTTAATTTGTGTACATGAGCACCACTCACACTCATCCACGTGAGAAAACTCAAGTCATTACAAACCTTCTAAGTCTTCATTGTGAACTGTAATGTCTTCAGGAAGCCACCGCAGCATCATTGCAACCAACTCCGCCTGATACATAATTGTGAATCATAAAAACAATATAAAGTAAGTATATTGAAATAGAATAAACTTGAGCCAAAAATGATGCAAGTAGGGAAGCTTGAAATTTACTTCTATCGGACCATTGCTGGATAGAGAAATCAAAGATGGAAGCATTTCTTGCCATAAATTAAGACCCTCTCTTCTAACTACCTGTGAAAGAACCGCCAAACCAAATATAGTTTATGTAAAGAAAATCTGCAACTGAGACAGAGTAAGAAGCAACATGAATGAAAATGAAGTGCATTGCGATGAAAACCTCAGCAACAAGGGCAGCTGTCTGGCTTTTGAGAGCCCAATTTTCACAAGGATTGGAAATCTCAGACATTAAATCAACAGAAAGCTTTGCAAAGTTCTTGTGCTCTGCAGGGCCTAATTCCTCCCATCGTAAGCGCACCAAATGCTGTAAGATACGGTTCCACATAAGGCACAAGGATAAACAACTAAACAGACCTATCATTGAAAAGCACGATAAAGCATGTGAACTTGAACCTGCAGCATTTTAAAGGCATGTAACCGGATTTCAGACGACCAGTTCTTTTTCACCAGAAGGAATGATGTGTTTGCTAATACCCGTATATCACCATTCTTGATCTGGAGAAATTTACACAAACCAATTAGTCTCCGGCATGTGTCAAACATTAAAGCATGAAAACTAATCACCATAAAATAGTAGCAGCGCTCATAAATTGTTAAAATATTCCCGGACGCGTGTCAAGTATTAAAGCACGACAATTAATCACCACAAAGTAACGACACTCATAAACCAATAGTAATCCTAGCAGCAGCAGCAGCAGCAGCAGCAGCACAAGCTTATTCCAGAAACAAACAATTGCTACTTTGATTATAAGAAAAAGACATCATAACAATAATTTAAAGTAAAAAAAACTAAATAAATCTAATTTGTTTTTAAAAATACAAATGAAGCAGCAACTACACAGCACAATTGAGGACAGCATGAAAACAACCTATTATGAAAGACAGCTCGTTCCTTTAAATTGACACAACACGATCAATCTATGATAATTACTGAGATAAACACATCCAAAGAGAGTACAGAGACATACATATCAGCGATTAGTTGTGTGCTTTATGCTCATTAGGGCTTGCGTAAAAAAGATCGCAGTTATTTGAAAGGAAAAAAAAAAGGAAAAATGCAAGCAGAGTATATGAAAATTCACAAATGGGCTCTGGTGAGTTGCATGAAGGGATTGATAAAAGTAAAAACATGTTATTGCCCTACGAAACGGGGAAAATGAAAAGAGGAAGAGAGTACGGAATCGAGAAAAGCAACGGCGTTTTGTCGAGCGTCAGGAGAAGAGGCCCAGTCAAGGGCAGTGTGTATAGCTTGTGCCACATTGGTGGCACTCGTGTTGCTGCTACTAACACTGTCCTCCATTCTTAACTTCAACTGCAACTCTTGTTTTGTGTTGTTTTCTTCCCTTGCACTTTTCTTTCTGTTCTCAATGTTCAGACTTGCGAGATAAAACGAGTGTGTGTGTGTGAGAGAGAGAGAGATTCGGTTTTTTGTCAACACAGTCTTGTTTCGTTTGGGTTGTGGGTTCACTCCACACACTGAGCCCCTCGGCTTTTATGTGTGTTGGTGGCGTGTTGTCGTGAGCGAGCCTGACTCTTCTCGCCTTGTTCTTTTTCTTTGGTCTCAAGTTTTCTTTTTCGCGTTTTTAATTTTTATTTTATTTTTAAAGGGATTTTTTTTTCCAGCCACAAAAATATTTGAGGGTGTGTTTGGTTTATATTTTTATTTTCTGAAAATTATTTTTATTTTCAAAAGATTAAAATTCTAAAAACATATTTGGTTTGACTTCTTGTTTTTTGCTTTCAAGAAATGAAAACACTGAAAATACATTCTTTGTTATCGCATTTTCTTCTTACCAAAAATGAGATTTCTGAATTCAACCAAACATATTTTCATCATTATTTTTTATTTTTAGTGAAGATAAAAACAAAAAATAACCAAATCGAACACCCTGTAAATGATCTACGTCTAAAAACTCAAACGGGCCAGAGACTTCAAAGACTCAATAAATAATAAATACTTACAAATGAGATATTAGTTCATTTTTTTTTTATCAATTTGATCAACATTTATAGATTGAATTTTTATTTTATTTTTATAATTTTTTTAAAAAGTTTAAATAAGTTAAATTTTCCTGTAAAGATTAGTCATAACAAAACTATATTACTTAATTTAAAAGAGATTGTAAAAAATTTCTTCTAGGAATATAAGTCATTAGCAAAACTATATTACTTAAAAGAATAAATTATGTTTTTGTCCTCAAACAAGTGCATCCTTAACAACATTTTGACCCTAAACAAGGACCAAAATCATAAATTTTGAAAAGTTGGAGAACAAAAACATAGTTTAGAAATTATGATGCTCGTGGCTTGATGTTGCTTTAGTTTATTTTCGTATATTTTGGAAACTCTTAAGTAGTGGCTTGATGTTGATGTATTTTTTTTCATTCCATTATTTTTGTTCACTAAAACCTGTTAAGGACAAAACCTGTTATTGAAGTGCCCTTTGTATCATTTGAAAACTCTTAAGTTTAATTAAAGTGGCACTGTGAAGTGGCACCCCTTAATTATTTGTCCTACTAAAAATAATGAAATTCTTCAATCATTTGAAAGTGGCACTGTGAAGTGCCCTTCGTATCATTAAAGTTCTTAGATGGATGTTTTATCTCGAGTTTCATAAATCTACAACCACTATCTAGGAATCTTTTGTTATTGAAGATTTTGATTTGCGCACAAGCACATTAAAAAGATAATTAGCTTATTCCTAAAGGATCTATTAAGGCTAACTAGATATTAAAAAAAGTACAAACTATATCTCATGAGAAGACCAAGTTCTATTTCCAATCACAATGAAAAGACTTGAGCCATTGGGGAAAAATATCCCCAAGGTAAATTCCATAAATTTTTTTTTTCTTTCGATTTTCTGCTGCACTATGCTGCAAGTAGAGAGGATCTTGTGATTTATAAATAAAATAATAGCACTTTATTTATTAATTAATCCCAGGAATGAGGAATCAATCTTAAGATTCTACTTAGCAGTTGCCTCAGTTTTCTGTATGCAATCAATGGGCATAATTAAAATTTTATTGCATATGAACATCAAGCCACATCCATTTAATCAAACCAATAAGTTTTTCCAATGCTAAACACACACATATATATAGGGACGGATCCAGAATTTTCCTTAACGGGCACAATAAATAATTTTATAATATGTTTACAAAAAATATATAGGTTCTTACAAAATATATAATATGATTACAAAAGAATAATTTAAAATACTTAAACTTATATAAATTACAATTATTCTTTATATATTTTCATTGAAAATACTCTAGCATTGTTAATAATATATATATATATATATATATATATATATATATATATAATTACTTAATAGTCATCTTTTCTGATGTGATTGTATATTTTATATATTTTTCACAGAATTAATTGTTGAGACATATTTTAAATGACAAATTCTCTTAATCTTTTTTTTTTGCTTGGTTTGAGAATTGGAATGAAATTACTCAAATGAAAATATGTAGTGTTAGTTAATAAATATATATATTTTTTAAAAATTATCTTATAAGAATAATATCTATTTTTTATTGGTGTACTTTTTTATTACACATATATAAGTAAAATAAAATTCAGTTGAGACAATTTTCCCCACAACCGAATAGGTTGATCCGCCTATGTTTATATATATATATATATATATATGAATTGTGAGAATAATTATTAATAAAAATTTATATTATTTGAATTCTTACTTTCGCTATACATCCTATAAAAATTCCAAGTACTGAAGATAGATAAGAGTTAAAATTTTACAGTTTCGTTCGTATTTATTATTTTTGTCCTTGCATATTCTAAAAAATTCCATTGTTCTAATAACCATTGTTGTTGGCACTTGCAACAGTATGCCAATGACCTCCAATAATCGACATTACTATTTGTGTCTTCTTGTTTTTCAAAAAAAAAAAAAACTATGTGTCCTCTAACTGTTGACAGAGCCAGCGACTTCTCGTCGCTATTTGTCAATATCGTTAATGTTCCTTTTCTTATTTAATACAGTATATAACTATGGCTTATATTTCAATTATTTATATGTCTCAAATATAAAAATTAATTCAATATTCTTAATCAATTCCAATTGTGATAAAATTAAATTTTTGAAACTATAAGTTCCACTCTTTAATTTCTTTATAAAGACCCCGGTCCTAAGTAAGTATAGTAAAATGGATTTTTTAGTCTAATTAATTAGAAAAGTGGATTATGCTTGAACGCTACTATTTGCCGAATGATCAACATATATGAACAAATCTCAAAGAAAGCAGAACTTGATACTAAATCTTTATGATGTACTGAATTATTTAAAAAAAACAACAAAAGAAAAGCATATTTGTTCAGAATTTCAAGGGAAAAAATCATACTTTTAGCTTTAGTCAATTCGAGTGTAAAACAAGAACACATGGCGATACTTGGAAGATGTGTGGTGATGGTTGTTGGTTCATTCAAATGGCATGCATTCATAATTAAAAACTAATTTGCAAATGAAAACAAAAAAGAATAAAGGTAAATGGGCCCTAGGGTATATGTGATATATGGGTGTTTAGGCTATGATAACCCAAATTGTTGCATGAAAGTTGTATTGAATTTGGTTTTTTCTTAAGCTAAAAGAAAACTGGGTTTTTTTGTTGCAGGGTGCTCCCTTCACTATCAGTCTACCTCATTCCTAAAGAGGGTAATTATAAGGAATCTATAAAAGAGGTTTAGGTGGGAAACAAAAGTATGTTAGTACAAACGCACACAAATACAGTTAGAGATCGAGGTGAGTCAGATGACAAGGCTTAAAATACATGTTTGTATATAGGAATCTCATGAAATGGACTTTTCTAGGGTTATCTCTGCTCATGGAATAATAGCTAATTAAAAACAAATTGTTAATTTCTGTATTGAGTTTTTTGGCTTGTGGGATTCTATCAATAAGTAATTTGTTAGATTTTTACCCAATTATATGCATTCTTTTTGGCTGGTAAATTGACATTCGTTTTTCGTTGCTGAATTATTGGAGTATTAGAGTTTGAATTAGTTAGTTAGTGCGGACGTATTGTATTTTGGTTATCCATGAGGATTTATATCATATTCTGGAAGGAAGCACCTTATCTCATAAAATACATAATACTATAGCATTATAAATTTTTAAAAATACGTATATATATATATATATATATACTCACAGTAATTTTGTTCAGGTGATATATACAGTAATACATGAGAATGATTTTGTTATGTGAAAATAATTAGAGTAATATATGTAAATTATAATGTCGAAAACTGTAAGAAATTTTGAGACATCTGCCAAAGTGGGCCGGACTACCTTACTGAGTATTATTTAATTATATATTTTTGAAAGATAATGTAAAGATATTTATATATAGCTTATTTTAAATCATTTTAACTTCTTATTATAATTTTAATTTAATTTATTCCAAACACTTTTTATTGTTTATTAACCGTCTTAAAAAGAATAAAAATAAACATGTCTGCTTTATAAATTTTATGAACTTATTTCATAAGGCTGCACTTTTGGCAATAGGGCACAATGTGTTTGAATTCTGGAATAAATTAAACAAAATATTTTCAGGGGACCTATAATTAAATTTTGACCATTCCAAATCTTCTCTGTGTTTCAAATAATTTGTATTTTTTTTTTCTTTGGGTGCATGATTGTATCTGTAAATTGATAAAGGAGCAAAAGGTGTAATTCTATTTAAGGAGTTTTTTTGTTGCTGAGTTAAAAAAAAGGATTTGAGAGGTGCCAATATGATATCTCTTCTTTCACTTTAATTGTTAGTGTCTAACAACTGTCCCGTTTTAATAGTTTCTTTTTATAGTTTTTTTCTCACAGAGATTTTTGTGAAGTTTTTAACAACTATAACGTATTCAATAACCATAAAATTATTACTCTATGTACTAAGAAAATAAGAAATTGATCTTTTTATAACTTTTACTAACCACGTCAAATAATCAAGTTGTAATTCCTATATATGCTATGACAATGTTAAACAACTTTACATTATCTTTTAATAACAAAATATTATTTACACTATTTATAAATAATTATTTTAAAAATCAACAAATTTATCATATACAATAGATTGTTATGATTAAATTCAATGTGAAATAAAAAAATGTATTATGTCAATTAAAAATAAAAGTTATTAAATAATTGTTTTTGTAACAATTAGAAATAGTTAATAAGATTTACTCAATATCTCCTGATGTGCACGCTTAGAGTATTTGTTAATAACTTCTATAGTTTAAAATATATATGTTCATTATATATATATATATATATATATATATATATATATATATATATATATATATATATATATATATATATATATAATATTTTATTAGTAATTTTTATTTAAAAAGTTTAGATGAGTCAGATTTAAAAATTTAACAAGATTAGAATACACCTTAAATCTTAAATAATATTTATAAATATACTTAAAAATTATGTCAACAAAATCTTCATATCGGTTGTAGAAATTGAACACACATTCCTATAATGTATAAATATTATTTTTTATTAATTGAAATAATTTTTGTTGTCATTAGATTTTTTTAAGGATGTCTTGTATTAGTTAGTGTTACTCTTGTTATTATTATTTTATTAAATAGCTTATTAACACTTTTATGCTTAAATTTTTTAATACAAACATAATTTAACTATTTAGAAGAATAAACTGTTTCACATGTCGGCCATTGCAGAGTTATATTAAGTGCAGGTTGCACTCGAAGAATCGTTGAACGAGAATAATCAATATAGTTGGTGCCTACTTGGATTTAACATATTTCAAACACATTCTTTTTATGAAAAATAAAATCAGATTTTGTATTTAATCAATTATAAAAGAATATTTATAAGTTCAAATGTTCAATATAACTAAAATAACGTTTTCATTCAGGGAATTTTACATCATTTCGTATTATTTAATACTAAAGTAGATAGTAATAATAAAAAAAAAGACACATTGTAACCGTGTACTTTATTTTTCTTTCAAATATTTTTTACATGAAATCGATAGCATTTCTTTTAATTAAAGGGTTATTTTATTTACAAGAACATAATGCCAATAATAATAATAAAAAAATTTATCTAATAATCATCAATGTAAATTATTCTATTTTACGTGTCTAACATAGACAGTATGATTTTTCAACGAAATTTTCATGTAAACTATATTATTCATATATAACGAAATTCATATAATCCTTTCTCAGATCACATCCCTGACATTTTCACACTCTTCGTAATTTTTTATACAAAATTTATTTGGTGATTTGGTCACAATAGTTACAAAAACTTTTTTTATTATATTAAAACTACCTTTTTTTATAACATCTTTTAATCTGTATATATATCATGTTTAATTCTGTGTTTCTCATTGTAAGGACTTAAATGAATGTGTATAATTAAAAGATTAAAACTAATATGTTAGAGACTAAGAGAATATTTATTTAAAAAAAGGCTAAAAGAGATATATTTTTAAATATATGAATTAAAAACAGTTTTTGTAACTACAAAAATCAAATGGTAATTAAACCTTTACTTACAATACAATTTTTCTTTTCATTTTTTGAGAGCATTTAGATCCGTGGAAATTTGCAACTCTTTTTCTTTAAGGGGTGGTGGGAATTATATCTTGGTGACCTAAAGTTTAATTGTCTCTAAAAGAATATATAGGGGACATCTAATCTTAACGTTAGAATTTCACAATCAAAAAAGCATTTATCACAAACAATATTTAATGCATGGACGCACATCTCCATTCCGTAGTTCAATGAACACCAAACCGAAACACTTAAAATTTCAACACATTCCACAAAACAATTAATATAGCTACTTGGAATTTGTTCCGGTTCATTGTTTTCCCAAGTTTATATAAGCGAAGGCATTGGTATTTTAATACAATATGAACGTGATATGTAATAAAACCAAATCCAAAAACGAATTGTAGTTCTAAAATAATACTACTACATCCTCCTATTAATTTTGCAACTCTACTTCAATTTTATATTTCCAAGATATTACTATAATTTAGTAATTTCTTAATTTCTTTAAGAGATATGAAGACAAACATATCGTGGTAGAAATTAAACAACATAGAACGGCAAGATCAAACTGCTGCAAATACACTTAATTAACAACTAACACAAAACAAACCTCTTACATTCTCTTCTAGTCTTTTACGAGTACTACAAACCGTACACGGAATAACAACCCCTAAACTTACCATTAAACCCAAAAAGTAAAAACAACCACATGCGATTAATAAAAAGGTGTTCTAAACCCTACTTTTCTTGAACTAAACTTAGCAAATAACACAAACCAAACCAACTCAACCGAAGAACATCCATAAACCTAAACAGACAAACCAAACCACCTCAACCCAACAACACACATAAACCTAAACAGAAACCCTAGGCACAGCCTTGCAAGACAGTGGCTTCTTCATCTCCATAGAAAGCTTGAGAAACTCATCCAATTCCACAGAAACACCATCAGATGAAACCCAATGAAAATTTTGAAGCAACTGAGCGAGCCAAAGATGAACCGAGGCCAAACCAAGGGCCTTCCCAGGACACACTCTTCTTCCAGACCCGAAAGGTGCCAACCTCAAATCAGACCCCATTATGCTCACATCCTCTTCCACAAACCGCTCGGGCCTAAACTTCTCGGGCTCGGCCCACACCCTCTCGTCGTGGGTTATGGCCCACATGTTCACCATCGCGGTGGTGCCCTTGGGAATCACGTGCTTGCCGCCAACCGTAACGTCGTGCACAGCAAGGCGAGCCCACGAGAGTAGCGGGCCTGGTGGGTGCACACGGAGGGTTTCTTTTACTATGCACTGAAGGTAGCGCAGGTTCGGAATGTCTGCTTCGGATACGAGCCTGGAGGATCCGCAAACGAAGTCTATTTCGCGCTGTGCCTTTGCTTGGATTTCAGGGTGGAGAACCATGCGAGCCAGAATCCACTCTAGCAGAATTGCTACCGTGTCAGTTCCCCTGAATATCATTTCCTAAGAACAAAAAAAACA
Organism: Glycine soja; assembly: GCF_004193775.1. Classification (NCBI taxonomy): domain Eukaryota; kingdom Viridiplantae; phylum Streptophyta; class Magnoliopsida; order Fabales; family Fabaceae; genus Glycine; species Glycine soja. The sequence continues at coordinate 48,858,413 of NC_041020.1, forward strand.
AACCACTTCAAAGTTACTATAACAGAAACACAAATGAATAGTAGTATATCATTATGTTCAAATAATTAAAAATTATGTTTATGTTTAAAGTAAAAAAAGACGATAAATCTTTTAATTATTAACTTCTGACCAAGAATACAAAATGCATGTTTTAAAAAACATAAAAAAGACCGAAAAAGTTTGAAATAAAAAAGGAAAAGTGAAGAAAAAAAAACTGAAAAGTTTCACTATTATGAAAATCAGCCTTTTCTTCTTTCTTTTATCTCCAACCAAAACATTAATTCTCCATATTTTCTTCTGTCCTTAAAACATTCCATAAGGTTTATCCTGAAAAAGTTTTTGCATGCATGTTGAAAAAAAGCAAATCCTTAAAAAAACCATTAACATGACAAAAACCACTTAAAAATGACAACAAAAACTTATTTACCCAAAGAACAGCAATCATGTCAGCTTCACTGAGCCTGTTTTCCTTCTCCAAATCAAGCAAAACATCAACAAAATCCTCAGCTCCTTCATCCTTCACACAGTCACCCCTCTCCCTCTTCACCCTATGCTCCTTAATAACCCCTCCAACAAAAACATTAACCTTTTCAACCAAACACCTACACCTCTTCCTCACCCCCTGCAAATCCAACCACCCCAAAACCGGAAAATGGTCACTCCAGTTAAAAACACCCAACAACTCATACCCTTCACTCACCAAACCCTCAAGCTCCAAACCCTCACCCTCGTAAAACTCATAACACTTACCAAACACCGTCATCATCACATTGTTCAACGAACTAAAGTGTAGAATTTTCTTAACCTCGACGTGTTGGTTCTCACTCATGGTTTTCTTAACTTGTTCAACCATTTTTAACCCAACCTTGCTCCTGAAGGACTCAGAGCTGGTGATTCTCTTCGGGGAGAAGAGATGTAGGGCTGAGATTCTCCTCAGGTTTCTCCAGTACTCTCCGTACGGTGCGAAACCCATTGCACGGTGGAAGAGAAGCTCATAGGCGGATTCCTTCACCGGCCTGTCCGCAAAACCGGGGCTGCCGAGAATCTCCTTTGCGGTTTCCGGTTCGCTGGAGATAACGAACCGGGTTAAACCGATGGAGAAAGCCATGAGCTTTTCCGCGTGATAAGTGCGGGCCAGTTTGGATAAAGCGCTGTGAGGTGTGGAACCCGTGAAGACCCCGAGCAGGGCAGTTACTGGGCCAGGGATGATGGTTCTGGGCCGGGCCCAGGCCCAAGGAAGCCCACCAGGAGTGAAGAACAGCGTGAACATGAGGGTGAAGAGAAGGACACAGAAAGTGGCTTGGAAAGTGATGATAGGGGACTGCATGAGTTCCGGGGAGAACAAAAGTGTGAAATCTGGTGACATTTTTGGTAGTGTTGTTGCAAAGAAAAGAAAGCCTGGGAGAGATGAAGAGGTTGTGCTGAAAAGAAGAGTACTGGATGGTGTGAGTAAGAGTTAGTTAGCTACTGCTTATATAGAAAGTTGGTGAGGGGTGTGGTTAAAATTAAAGTTTGGTTAACCATGGTTACACGGAGTAAAGGAAATGCATATGCAAATAAAAAAAATAAAAATCAAGAAAAAAATAATTAAATTATTAAGAAAATGTTTGCTTTTAAAAAAACATTACTGCTTGCATAAAAAAAATTATATAAAAATTTGTAAAATCAAGAGAGTGAAATGAATTTTAAATATAATTAACGATATATTGAAAAGAGGTCAATAAAAAAGGATATTTTATTTAATTTATTTAAAACTATAAAATTATAAATAATTTTTTTATTGGAAAGAAAAAAGAAATAAAGTTTATTAAATAATACTAAAATATAATACATAAAATTGTTAATTGGAATAAATTTAATTAGTAAAAAGTGATAAAAAAAAAGAGTATACCCAAGAAATTGTCCCTAACTTCCTATCATTTTTTTAATAAAGAAATTTATATTTATTTTTAACTCGGCTAAAAAATATGAGTAAGTAAGAACACAAACAATAACAATTTGCAATTTGAAGTTAGGGTTGAAAAATATTTTTTATAAGTTAAATTTAGAAGAAGAACATAGTGACACCCTAATACAAAATAGGAAAAGTTTTTGTGTCTTGTTCCACTTAGCGAACTCCTTGGGGTTAGGGTTGAAAAAGATTAAAGTATAGTAGTTTATGTTATTTTTTTAAAAAAAAATTAGCTTATGTTTATGTCAATTGAAATTTGAAAATGAATATTTAGCCGAAGAGTTTACACTAACATTATTAGGGAAAACAACACCATAATTTAATGACAATTAAGACAAAGTTTACCTATAATGGTACTTTGGGAGAATCAATTTAGGGTTTCGGAAATGGAGTCGCAGCTGCATCCATATAAATACCCTTTTTAATTTTTATAATGAATCGGGTTCAGACTCACCTTACGCAAATGATTATAATTTTCATTCATTGTTTTTCTGTTTTTCATTGGTCGTTTGGTTGGTGATTTTCATTGTCCTTTCAACTTCAACATATGCATAATATATAGCAAAAAGAAAATTATGTTTATTGGAAAGAAAAGAAAAAAAAAATTCAACGTATGCTTATTACCATAAACCTTGTGCCTGCCATTGTTGAATGCATATCTAACCAAGTAAGCTTGCAAGAAAAGCTAAAAGAAAAAGGGAAGCAGTGAATGGAGTTCTATGTATTGAAAGAATTAATTCTCAAAGTTGTTCCTCTAAATCTGCACACGTTTGCACAAATGGTTATATATAGCAACTAACTTCCAACCAACTAAACTAACTTCCAACTAACTAACTAATTATCATTAGTTGCAACATGCAACCAACTAAACTAACTTCCAAATAACTAACTAACACTAAGATATTACTTAGGCATATGATTCGCCTATGGCCAAATGAACTACGTAATACCGGTGGAAGAGAAACTCATAAGCAGATTCCTTCACCGGCCTGTCGGCGAAATCGGGGCTGTTGAGAATCTCCTTCGCGGTTTCTTGTTCGCTCGAGATAACGAACTAGGTTAAACCAATGGAGAAAGCCATCAGCTTTTCCGCGTGGTAAGTGCGGGCCAATTTGGATAAAGTGCAGTGAGGTGTGGAGCCCATGAAGACCCCGAGCAAGGCCGTTACTAGGCCAGGGACAATGATTCTGGGCTGGGCCAGGCCCAAGTAAGCCCACCGAGAGTGAAGAACATCGTGAACAAGAGGGTAAAGAGAAGGACGCAGAGGGTGACTTGGAAAGTGATGATAGTGGACTCCATGAGTTCCGGGAAGAACAAAAGTGTGAAATCTTGTGACATTTTTGGTAGTGTTGTTGCACTAAAGAAAAGAAAGTGTGGGAGAGATGAAGAGGTTGAAAGAAAAGAAAGTGTGTGAGAGATGAAGAAGTTGTGCTGAAACGAAGAAGAGTAGTGGATGGTGTGAGTTAGAGTTAGTTAGTTACTGTTTATATAGAGAGTTGGTGAGGGGTGTGGTTAAAAGTTTGGTTAACCATGGTTATACGGAATAAAGGAAATGCATATGCAAATAAAAAAAATAAAAATCAAGGAAAAAATAATTAAATTATTAAGTTACTTAAGGATAATGAAAATGCTTGCTTTTAAAAAAACATTACTGCTTGTATAAAAAAAATTATATAATAATTTGTAAAATCAAGAGAGTGAAATGAATTTTAAATATAATTAACGATATATTGAAAAAAGGATATTTTATTTAATTTATTTAAAACTATAAAATTATAGATAATTTTTTTATTGGAAAGAAAAAAGAAATAAAGTTTATTAAATAATACTAAAATATAATACATAAAATTGTTAATTGGAATAAATTTAATTAGTAAAAAGTGGTAAAAAAAAGAGTATACCCAAGAAATTGTCCCTAACTTACTATCATTTTTTTAATAAAGAAATTTATATTTATTTTTAACTCGCCTAAAAAACATAATAAGTAAGAACACAAACCATAACAATTTGCAATTTGAAGTTAGGGTTGAAAAATAAATTTTATAAGTTAAATTTAGAAGAACAGAGTGACACCCTAGTACAAAATAGGAAAAGTTTTTGTGTTTTGTTCCACTTAGCAAACTCCTTGGGGTTAGGGTTGAAAAAAGATTAAAGTATAGTAATTATGTTATTTTTTTTAGAAAAGATAGCTTATGTTATATTTAGCCACAGAGTTCACACCAACATTATTAGGGAAAACAACACCATAATTTAATGACAATTAAGACAAAGTTTTAATGCGTCGACCTACGTCTCCAAAAGAGTATATACGGGACATCTAATCTTAAATTTAAAAACATTACCGCTGATGTTTAATGAATTCCTTAACTAAACGCAATTAGTAGCCAATTACATTACATCTACCAGTCATACATGTTACATTAACGTCAGAATTTCACAATCAAAAAAGCATTTATCACAAACAAGTTTTAATGCATCGACATACGTCTCCATTCCTTAGTTCAATGAACACCAAACCAGAGCCACTTAAAATTTCAACACATTCCACAAAACAATTAATATTGAGCTACTTGGCAAACTCCTTGGGGTTAGGGTTGAAAAATATTAAAGTATAGTAGCTTATGTTATTTTTTAAAAAAAGTTAGCTTATGTTATGTTTATGTCAATTGAAATTTGAAAATGAATATTTAGTCGTAGAGTTCACACCGACATTATTAGGGAAAACAAAACCATAATTTAATGACAATTAAGACAAAGTTTACCTATAATGATACTTTGGGAGAATTAAGTTAGGGTTTCGAAAATGGAGTCGCAGCTGCATACATATGAATACCCTTTTTAATTTTTATAATGAATCGGGTCTGGGCTCACCCTATGCAAATGATTATAATTTTCATTCATTGTTTTTCTGTTTTTCATTGGTCGTTTGATCGATGACTTTCATTGCCCTTTCCACTTCAACATATGCATAATATATAGCAAAAACAAAATTATGTTTATTGGAAAGAAGAAAAAAAACTTCAACGCATGCTTATTATCATAAACCTTGTGTCTGCCATTGTTGAATGCAGATCTAACCAAGTAAGCTTGTAAGAAAAGCCAGAAAGAAAAATGGAAGCAATCAATAGAGTTCTATGTATTGAAAGAATTAATTCTCAAAGTTGTACATCTGAATCTGAATCTGCACAGATTTGCACAAATGGTTATATATAGCAACTAACTTCTAACTAACTAAACTAACTAACTAATTATCATTAGTTGCAACCAACTAAACTAACTTCCAACTAACTAACTAACACTAAGAGCCCTCCTCAAACTAGGAATGAATATCAGACATTCCTAGTTTGGAATGCATAAATTTAAAAGCACCAGACATTGGAGCTTTAGTGTAAACATCAGCTAATTGATTTGTAGAAGGAATGGAAAGCAACTTCACAAGACCCCTTAACACCTTCTCTCGAACTATGTGGCAGTCAATCTTAATATGCTTTATTCTTTCATGAAACACGGGATTCGAAGTTATGTGAAGATCATATTTATCGTCACAATACAGAGTGACAGGTTTATGAAAGTCTACTCTAAATTCTTCCAGCAAATAGGTAAGTCATTGTAGTTCACAAATGGCGCTGGCTAGTGCTTTGTATTCAGTTTCTGATGAGCTTCTAGATACAGTGGCTTGTTTCTTGGATTTTCATGAAATCAGTGAGTCCCCAATGTACATAGCATAACCAGTGATAGACCTTCTCGTGTCAATGCAACCAGCCCAGTCAGAATCACTAACCCCCTTTAAATGAACTTTACTTGCAGTAGAAAGGAAAATCCCTGCTCTTGGGATCCCTTAATATACCTAAGAATTCGAACAACATCTTGTTGATGAGCTGAGGTGAGAGCAGCAACAAATTGGCTCAGATGTTGCACTGCATAAGTGATATCTAGCCTTATTAGTCAAGTATATCAACCTTCAACATATGCTTATTATCATAAACCTTATGTCTGTCATTATTTAATGCAGAGCTAACCAAGTAAGCTTGCAAGAAAAGCTAGAAAGAAGAAGGGAAGCAATGAATGAATTTCTATGTATTGAAAGAATTAATTCTCAAAGTTGTACATCTGAATCTGCATATATCTGCACAAATGGTTATATATAGCAACTAACTTCCAACCAACTAAACTAACTTCCAATTAACTAACTAACTATCATTAGTTGCAACCAACTAAACTAACTTTCAACTAACTAACTAACACTGAGATATTACTTAGGCATGTGATTAGCCTATGGCCAAATGAACTACGGAATACGTTCAAATAAAAAAAAATGGGTACAAAGCGATACAATAATAGATATGTATCTGTATTTTTCTCAAAAGTCTGGGGATACATATAAACATTCTCATCTGTACTTGAGTACTTAGGTCTCTCCTTATTTATCATCATTGTCACTACTACTATAATTATCATCACCGTTGTCATCGTAGTTATAAAAATCGAACTAGATTGATTGGTCATATCGGTTCAACCAGGACTGAGTGTCTTAGGTAATTTGGTTAAGGTGTATGATAAAAAAAAATGCAAGTGATTGAGTTTGGTGGAACTTGATAAGTTGATTTGGTTTGACACGACTGAGAAATGTTGTTTTTTTTACCGTTCCTCTAATGTGTTGAATTGGTAATAGCTAATTATTGAACAATATATAATATGTTCCCATGATGTTATTTTTTATCATGATGACAATATATAATAACAAATTATGACATAATTTAATATGTATGTGTGTTATACATTTTCACCAAACTTGTTTATGGTAATCCAATAAATTTTGTATTTAATCATGAAAATAAGAGTTTACTTAGTTATTTAATGATAATACTCACAAAATAATTTATAATAATAAATGGATATGTAATATTTAGAGTATAAAAATATGAATTGATCATGTTTACTTATATATATATGATCAATAAATGATTCATTGGTTGGACATCTGACTCATTGACTTAATGGTTCGACTGGATCAATAATCGAATTGATTTTCATAACACAAGCCACTAGCATTATCACGGTCACCACCATTGTTGTTGTCGCAAGCCACCATTTCACCATTGTCATCTTCACCACCACAACCACCATTCATGACCATTGTTAGCATCGGCATGCCGTCGTCACCACCACCATTAGTGTTATATATATGTATTATTATCGTTGTCATCATGATTATGTTATTTTCTTAATATAATTATTTTTGTTGTAAAACAATAATTTTTAAAAAAATTGTACTATTTTTATTATATTTTAGCAGGTTTAATTATTATTATTTAATTACTTTTATGTGTCAAATATTTTATACATTGCATTATAAAATAGTGGAACAATATAATATAGAATTATTGAATTATTTTATTTATTTTTTAACTTGCAGCAACTTTATGAAAACTAAAGTAAAATTAAAACTGATTTTAATTTTTAAAAAATTTAAAACTAAAAATGAAAAATCACCTCAAATGAGGATTTAATTAGTAGCATTAATTTTTTTTTCAAAACTCATCAGTTCTCTATTTCTACTAGTATACAATACCCATTTTTTATTTGTTTATAATATAAGGGGTTTCTAACACCTTAAATTGGTGTAAACATAAATAAGGGTGCTATATAGTAGTATATCTCTCATTCAAAAAAATCCAGCAGTATATCTTTTTGGTGATACAGGAAAATTAACAGTGTGTTGAGATGTGTAGTGGGCTGAAATGATGTTACAACAACAGTGATCTCGCCCTCAACTCAGGTCTCAAACTCAGCCTAAATAAGTAGTATGATGCGGTGCCGTTTCATTTCTTGTGACCAAGCACACATGAAGGCACAAACAACTTTTGTCCAACTAAAACACAAAATTTATACATTTATGACTGCTTATTTAACTAATTGCAACACGTAATACGAAATAATATTTTGGTAAAAAAATGTTACTCTTATATCTGTTTTATAAAAAAAATTACAAATGTTAACACTAGTATCTTTTGGCATCAGGATCGATTTAATAATGAGTAAGGTTTAAAACAAATTTTAATAAAAAATAATATATTTTAAATTAAATAACTATACAATAGATATTTTTTGCTAACATATGCAAACTTTTGTTAATATATGGGATCTTTTTGCTTTATAATAACTAATAATAAATAATAATTTTGTTGGTAGGTCTAAAGTTTAGATTTTAGTTATTTTACTCTTGCGTGATCTTGCTTAGAATATTTATTAAGAAATTAAAAAATATTTTTATTGATATGTGTAAAATTATGTTATTCATGACATTTTTATTAATAAATATTTTCTTATTTTAATTTCTTAACTAATATCCTAACGACCATGATAAACAAGAAAGAAAAAATTATACTCCAGATAAGCTTAAATTTAGTTACTAGTATTAACTTTTCTGCAATATCAAGAGATTAACCTTCTAATGCTTAAGTTAAATCTAGCCTTCTATCTCTATTTTTTTTTACCATCGTATGAAAAAAAAAAGAGAAATGTAATCAACACTTTAGCCAATATTTTGTTTACCACACTCTCGAGTATATGCTGAATTTTATGAGAATCCACAAATTTTAATAGGTCTTGTTACTTATTTAATAAATTTTTATATTAATTTTATAATTTTGAATAATAAAGTATGTATTACAAAGAGTATATTAAGGAATGTACTGTTAGTCCTCTTCAAAAATTATCGTGAGATTGGATGAAACATTTTCTTATTAATACTTCTTTTGTATTTTTTTTATATATATATAATACTTCTATTTGTTTTCGTAGCAAAATGTCTTGCCATGACCCGCTTTCAACTAGTCTTAAGTGGAGTGAGTGTGGATTAACTTGCTAGTAAAAGTGGGTTAAGAAATTCAAGTAACTCAAATTTTGAGGTGAATTGATAGATTGACCTACCAAGAGACAGAACAATGTAGGTTATAATTAGGTTATGAAATAATGAATTGACAAGCAAAACTCCACCTAAAATATATTTTAAAAAAGAGAAAAATAATGCATGTACTAACATTATAAAAATTAAATTATCATTGAATTAAAAATGATCATTTATGATAAGTTTATAATTTTTCACAAAAAATCAATAAAAAAAAGTAATATCAATCAATTATAACCTGTTCATACATTGATAACGAAATTTAAACTCATATTTTTGTAGGATATGAATTTAATTTTTATCAATTATATTAACATTTGTTAGCCCTTTTTTCTTTCGAAATGTCACACAACATAAAGGTGTGTATGCATAATTTTGCAAAAATATAAATAGTTAAGTTTTTTTCTTTCTATTAAAAAAAAGGGTGTTAAAATGAGGAATGTATTATGCAAGGGTATCACAAAGAACTAACTAAGACAGGTTATCACAAAGGTGTTAAAATAATTCGCATTTAATATTTGCATATACGTAGGATTGTGCTTACTTGCAGTTTGGAAGTGTCTTAAAAAAAATAGTATAGAAGAGGAGCCAATTTTATGTGGGTATACTTGTGTCGATTTTCATTAACAGAAATTGATCCCAAATGTTGCTGAAATGCAAAGCCATCTCTCTCAAATGTTGCTCTCTAGTATTTGTTGCCTACTTATTTATTTATTGAACTAATTTAATGTTTTATTCTTACTTTTAAGAAGGTTTTGGACCTTACTCACGGAAGAAAATAATTGTAGGTTATTTCTTTTTGGACAATAATTGTTGCCTACTAAGGTTTTGGACCTTAGTCACAACAACGGAAGAAAGTAATTGTGTTGGGACCTAAATTCTTTCCTCAAGTCGTGATCTGTTATTTCTTTTTGGTTAACACAATTTTTCTTGCAATCTTGTAGTTTAAATATATTTTTTGTTTGTATAATTTAGTGTTTTTTTATGTAATTTTTTTTGTTTGTCTTTATATAAAATGTATTTATTTTATTTTTGATTCTTAAAAGCATTTTAGATAATATTTTGGACGATAAAAAATACTTTAAACAGTGAAAAAATATTATCCAAAATGTTTCAATGTCAAAAAATAAAATAAAGACTTAATTATAAATTTATTCTTTCAATTTATCTTATCTCACAAATTTGGTCCCAGTAATTTAATTTATCATTTGAGTCTCTCATTTTTTTTTTTTTACAATCCAATTATTTTAGTCTTCAACTCTCAAATTCAACGTTGTCTATTAATTGATTACGTTCACAGTCACTTGTCGTATTTTTATTAAATGTTAATTAGGTATCCTTTTCTCTCAAACTCCTGTCTTCGCTCTGAAGCCTACATCAAACTGGCCTCCAAAACTTCCTCTCCTTCGTTGCACACACCAAAAACACCACCACTAAACTTGCCTCCACCACTGGAACTTGACACCCATTCCCCGTTGTTGTAGTTCTTGCTTCAGCGCCACTTCTCCAATCAGCACCGCCCCTATTCTCTGCAACTTTTCACACCAAAGGGGAAGGCTGTGAAAGTCAGATATACAACTCGTTACCTACACCACTTCGATCTGAAAAATTAAACCATGTGAGATCTGATAGCTTCAAGTCTGGCTTTAATGGCCTCCTCAAGAGTCTATCACTTTCTCTTCTTCTTGAGCTGCTTTGCGAGCGCCATAGACTCTGTAGCAAAAGGGTGGGTGTGGTTTGATGTTGGTGGGAGCAAAAGCAGCGACGACAAGGTTGTCATGCGCAAGCGGTTCTGGCATTGGAGAGGTGGTAGGTGGAGAAGTTTTTACGATTTTGAGATAGAATAAAAATGACCAGTAATAATTAATTTCATGTATCTAATTAACGTTTAATAAAAACAGATGATTAATATAAACAATTAATAATTAACATCTAATTTTAAGGTTAAGAATTAAAATAAATGGACTAAAAAAAATATGAGATTCAATTGATAAATTAAATTACAGAAAAATTAAATTTGTAAGCTGGGATAGATAGAGAAACTAAATTTGTAATTAAATCTAAAATAAATACATTTTGTAAAGATTAAAGTATATATTTTTTTACAAAAACAAAAATAAAAAAATCCAAATTAAAAAGACAAAAAAAAAATATTTAAATCTACTCCTTGTTTATGCATAGTTCTTATTGGCAAATAGTGACAATTTTGTCCTTCATTGCCCGTTAGTCCATTATTACTATTTTTTTTAAAGTGGACCTGCAAAGTTTTAGGGGTGGTAAGACCCTTTAATCATCATAGAAACACAAATAATGAAAATGATAACGCTAATTATACAGGAATATTCCCCCCAAAATAATAAAATATATTGTGGAAAAAATTATAAGTAATTGATTAACTTAAATGCAACATTAGCTAGTATCATATATCAATAACTTCATACCATTTTTTTTTTGTAATTTTACTATTAAAAAACAACTCTTTTAAACAATCCAAAATGATAGCTTAATTAGCACACTTATCTCAACAGTAAGCAAATATAACAATGGCTGATTTTATATATTTACAATAACAAATTTTACAAGTAATTCAATCCAAAGACTTACTTATTTGAGTAGAGAAAATCATAAAATACCCCATTACCTTGTTATACAAGTGCAATATAACAATCTTACAAAAACGTTCTACTCAGTTTGGTAAAATTAACTGAAAAATCAATTCATATTTAAAAGTTATTAAGTTAACTTATTAAAAATCATAAGTATTTTATGAAATTTTATTACATTTTAAAATTTTATTACTCTGTTCAAGTAGTTAAAATGACATAAATGAATATATTTATATGATATTTTTGTATAAATTTTTTTAGATGGAAATATATTTTAAAGTGTTATAATTTTAGTTTTTAATTAATTTTAAGCTCTTATAATTTTTTTATTCATAGATACATTATTTTAAAAATATTTTTTAGTTTCAATTATTACATTTTTTATATTATATATTCTACTGTTAATCTTGTATTATATCTTAAATAATTTTATTCAAGTTTAATATAAAGTAAAAAAATATGCACTTAATTAGACATTATATTTTTATTATGTTAATTGGTGTAATGGTTAAAGTAAATTGTATAATATAAAATTATTCAAAAATAATAGACAAATAAAATAAATCTAAGATTTATCATTGTCAATTTGTGAAGTATAATGTGAATGATTGAAAAAATAACAAAATTTTGTTTTACTTTTTTTAAAAAAGGAAAATTAATAAACATTTTAAAGATAAAAAGGAGATAAAATATTAAAACTAGAATATAGAAAATTGCATTTTAAAAATTATTATTTCAAATATCATTTCAAGAATATTATAAACTACTAAAAAAATTATTTACCAAACAAGTTTTTTTAGTTGATAAAAAAAGTTATAAATAAGCTGGAATAACTTACTAAACATAACTGCAAGAGAGAAATAAATACCATGCAAAAATATAAATAATGAAATAAAGAGCAAATAATTTTACTAAAATATTGTATAAATTATTAATTATAACGTTAGGTGGCATTTGGTAGGATTTTTTTTAAAATGTTCGAGAATTATTCACACAAATCATGGATGATGAGAATTATGATTCTTTGGTATTAAGGTATGAATGAAATTTATTTGATGAATCATAAATATTTTTAAAAATATTTATATAATTTGTCTGGTAATCAAAGAGATATATAATATTTAATTATTTACCACGTTAAATAGTCTAACAAGAGTAATGTGGTATCTTTACTGCAGTAAAAAAATTAAATTCTCATCTCCCTCCATGAATTTTTTGTTGTGAAAAAACCTAGCTATTTTTTTTATAAAAAAAAACATCATTTTCCGGGAATGTCAGTTGATTAAAAAAGAGATACCAAACATTAAAAATAATGAATTTGAAACAACTATCACTTCACCATATACCTCACCCAACTAATTTACATTATAAATATTTCAAACTTTTAGATTGCAAAATTTTTATCTATTTTTTTATAATAATAATTTTTTAATACATTACAAAATTTAAGGTTAATAAGCATGTTTTTTATGATTAAATGTAAAATATTGTGAATATAATGAAAAAGTTTTTATTAATCATATTTTTAATTGTCGAGGGATTTAAGCTATATATAACTATTAAAAAAGTAAATACAAATTGTTTAAAAAACTAAAACAATGTAAAAGTCTATTTTAATTGTCTTTTAGCTTTTTTTTACTAGCTGAAAAAATTTATTTAACTGTTTGATAAAAAAAATTTAATAACTTGTACTTGAAGTATGTTTTTAAAATGTTAGGGTTTAATTACTGGCCTTTTATATTTTATTTATTTATTATTCTTAAAAGATTTATTATCTTTTTTAAATATTATAAGATTTTTGACTCATTCATATTATACTTCACCAAACTAACAAAGATAAATTTTAGTTTTATTTTATTTTTTAATAAATTTATATTAGACAATTGGTTGTAACTATTACATGAATTGAGGTAATAAAAGTAGAATGTCTAGTTTAAGTGTGTTTTTTTTTAACTTTATTTTATACTTAATTAAAAGTATTTTGATATATGATATAAGATTAGTAGTAGAATGCCTAATATGAAAAAAATGTAATAACTGAAACTAAAATTGTAATTAAAATAACTTATTTATAAATAAAAAATTATAATTATGAGTTTAAAATTAATTACAAACTAAAAATATAAAACCTCAAAATACATTTTTAACCATAAAATAAAATTTAGTTTTTATATAAAATATAAATATGTTTATGTATGTTATTTTATATTTTTATGTTACTTAAACAAATAATTTTATCAAATATTATCATTTGATAAATTAGTTTTCAACTATCAATTAATGTTTCAACTATTAACAAGTTTTTCTATTTTTAACTATTTCTTTTTAATTATTTTTGTGAAACATAATCTTAATTATTCATATATTTTGCATGATTTTTGTCGTTTACTTGGCAGCAAATAAATTAATATATGATTTACTTCAAATCATGTAGGTAAAATTGGAATGCAGTTTATTTCTAACTAAACCACATGAATAAGTACATTAATATTAGTGTTATGAGAATAAACATGACTTAAATATAATTTTAACCTTTTTATTTTTTAAATTTTGTAATTTTGATTTCTTATTTTAAAATAGATGCATTTAATCCTTTTATTTTTAAAATTTATAATTTTAGTCTTTTTATTTTAAAACAAAGACATTTGTCTTCTATTTTTGTAAAATTCAACATTTTAATCATTTTGTTAAAACTGAAAGCGTCGATTGTCTCGTAGATTAAACAAATAATTTTGTGTCACAACATTGAATTTGAGGCATATTAAGGTTAATTTCTTACGAACCAATGCTTTTTGAAATTGATGGAAAGACAAAAGTGGTAAATTTTATAAAACTGGAGGACTAAATATCTTTATTTTGAATTAGGAGAACTAAAATTATAGATTTTAAAGAATATGAGGATTAAATATCTTTATTTTAAAATAAAAGAACCAAAATTATGGATTTTGACAAATAGGAAAACCAAAATTGCATCTAAGTCAATAAAGATTGTTATCTAATTTTTTTATATATTTAAATTGTACAACAAAGTGTTTAATTAAGAGAGAAATTACAATTTAAAATGCAATAAATGATAGAGTGAGATAGAGATGTATAAAAAATGATTATATAAATTATTGTATGTTCTATTAGAGTATATTTCTATTTTTATGTAATGTTTGTATGTATTTCAAATATAGACAAAATTATAAATTTGGTCCCTTTATTTGTTTCAAAATTACACATTTGGTCATTCTATAATTTAATTTATGAATTTAGTCTTCAATTGTTTTACAATCTTGTTAGTTAGTTCGTTCCCAACCACGAAATTGGACATTGACGGTTAATTGCTTATCTTTAACCGTATTTTTTTATTGGACAATAATTCAATGCACCTAATTAACATCAATTTTCAATAAAAGTGTGACATCACGTATCGTATTTTTATTGGACATTAATTCAGTGCACTTAATTAAACATCAATCTCCAATGAAAGAGTGACAAGTGACCGTCAAGACAAACAATAACAATTAATAGTTAACATTTAATTTTGGGTTAGGGACTGAAAGAGAGTAAGTTTTATCATATTTTTTGTCTTGTATTATTCGTTTTTTATAAATTAAAAATAGTATGATTTTTTTGTACTACAAATGAAAATAAAATTATAAACTATTGAAACATTTAAACACTACTCTTAACAAAATATTTAAACACCATATTAATAATTATGATCAAACACGTAAACCTATCCAGTTTAATTAATATTTTAAATTTAATTCTAGATAGATAATTCCAGAATCTGAATACATTTCACCCAACACTTACATTAATTAACACAAATTTAGTTTTAACATTAAGTGTAATTGTAACTGCATATAGTTATTTTGTGAAAAGTAGTAATAAGTAATAACAACAGCTTACTGGGGATTACTCTTCCTTGGCATGCAGTGAAAGGTTTCTATTCACGATAAGTATTGATATGAACAATACACACTAGTAGCAGGCAGGAGCAGTGTAATGTTCCATCACCACCCTAATGCACCAAACAAATGATAACTGCACTATCCCCTAAACTGACTGAACCATTCTGTATGCAAGAGTACACTGCTGCTTGTCAGTGTCAATAGCCTCCAGAAGCTTTTAAATTTAGGTTTCACTCTTTACTAGTATTTAACTAATATCTATGCTTAGTGGTCCTTCCCCATTCCTACCTCACCAGCTATATTTTATCTTGACAAGATGTGTGTTTCCCCATTTTCAATGCTGTGTTTTATCTTCTCTCTCATCATGTATATCCTAAACTTTGATTTAGGAGGGAAAAAAATCAAATTTAAAAAACTAAAATCATATTTAAGTTAAATTATCACTAAAAATATATTAGTAATATTTATTTATCATATGAGAATATTTTTCAAATGGTGTGACAAAACATATTTTGTAAACAATTTATGCCAAATCTTTTGTTTAGGTTGCAAATCAGAGAAAAAAAACTCCACCCATTAGGTATTCATGCAACTTTGAAGTATGGTATCGATCAACAACAATCTGTAGGGTGAGATTTGTTAGGTTGTACAAAGATAATTAAATTAAACCCATGATTCCCTCTGGACATCCTGGATCATTATTATGATCAATGAGGGACTATTAAACATGACAGGAAGATCATGCTTTATAGCAAGGCTTGACCAAAAGTGTATGGTGTGTCAAGCCAATTTACATTATCTCTTTCATACTATTCTTGTTAGATGATTCATGATAGGTGTGCAGAAATAGTTCTATGCACAGAGGTTGGCGGTTTGATGCACAAATTCTTTTTTTACATGGGTGGAACAATATATTGTTATATACACAGGTGTCATGGTTAACGTGCCTTTAAAAAACCATATTTTTATGATAAAAAAGAAGAAACTGTATTGTGTTTCTTTAGGACCAAAATAAAAAACTGTATGGTTAGGTGGTGACTATTTTATCTCTTGAAGTGTCAAGGGATGGTTTTTTTTTTACGTTGGATTGTATACCTTTAGCGGTAAACTAGAGAGCATTTCTCATGTTACTGTTGTTACTTTTTCATTCTTGATAAAATTGTATTGGTTTATAAAAAAATATGAAAGATGTTAGGAGAGAGTTCTCAAAATATACATCACAATTTTTTTAACTTACTATCTTATGTAATTAAATTATTTTCTTAATTTCTTTACTGCTACAAAAATCTTGTGTCTTACAGTTAGACACAACTAAAATAATTATAGGATACAATTATTTTTTTATGAAGTGATTTCCCATTAAGTGTTCAGCTCACTGTTTTGTGGTGTGTTATAATGATTTCCATTGCACACTAGAATCAAAATTAATACCATTTGTATAAGGATGGAGATTGAATTTGTTTGGGTGGAAGACATAATAATAGGAGGGGTTATGCATGTGATTAAGGATACTCTAATTGACTTTTATAACTAGCAATATAGCTAAATAGATGATAGAGTGGTGTAAACTATTCTATCACTACTCTTGAGAAAATATTATAAAGCTACAAATAAAAAGATAAAATATAATTCTGATTTCATTCATTTATACCTCAACAGAGTACAAATATTACAATATATAATATATAATAACCTTACTGAATGATAATCATATCGTCATCTAGTGTTTTAAGAAATATAAAAATAAAGCTAATATATATTAAGAGGATAATTTCAAAGTTTTCTAATGTTAAAAATCACCTATTTATATCTAGAGAGATCCATCTTATCATTAGACTTCAATCGTGTACTATATAATTATATAATGTCCTGCAGGGCATTTTTTATTATTCATAAATGATTATGCCACAAACATAGTGTACCACAGTCAGGAGATAATCATATTATTTGAGTATGGGTCAAAAGTTTGATATCTAGCCTTTTTGCATGAAACAACATCTATTGAAAAAGGTCTACCCATAAATCTCAATACCTAGAATGTATGAGATATCCAGGTTAACAAAAGAAGATATACATACAATTATCTCCTTTTTTTGGGATTATTTCAATGATGTAATGGGACTCATTATCTAGCCTAGAAAGTATGGTAGATTTTAAGAAGTTATATATGCACCGTGTAGGTATGAACAGGTAACTATTCTAGTATGTGTTTCCTAACTTAACATTATATTATGATGGGTCCCTTTCTCTTATGGACAAGAATTTTGCTGCAATTAATAAAGGAACATCATGATGTACTAACTAAACAGTCTTTGCTTACTAATATATAAACTATGGCAGAAAACCCAGAATTTAAAACGAATTATAACTTCTTTGCACTAATTAAACACTATTTTGCAAAATGGTATGTTATTTATGTATGATATATGAGTAAAGTGTTAGGGCTTCTTACAATTATTCATGAGATAGTTGCTATTTGCAGTCCATGGATGTGAAGTTCATTTTTCTACCTAAATAAAGGTGCTAAGTTGTGATAAAAACTTAAGAGTCTTGTGTGTTTTGGGTACAGACAGTTATTTTTTTCTTTTGGTATAGAAATTACTACAATAATGATAAGGTTGCTTTATTCCCTTGCATATTGCTAGGCATTAAAGACTATAGAATAATTGAATAAAGCCTATGTGATAGTTGATGATGCTGAACCTAAGTTTGTTATCCTTATTCTGCATTACTATGAACTTTATTGTAAAGTTGAGGAGCATAGGTCATGGATGGTGTTAAATGCTTCAAATAAAATAAGACTTAATTATTGTATTTGACAGCAATGTTTAAATATCTAGTAAGTTTCTATTTTCAAATAGAATGGAGTTAAATCTGATTCTTGATATTTTCTGCATAATTATGGATTCTAAGGATGATTTGAGATGTACAGGTTCAAGTTGGTAAAATCTAGTAGTTTAACTTTAGAATAAAGGATTAGATGTTAAGACCTGAGGTAAGCATTATTTTGTTTTTGATTTAAAAATGTTGAACTATAAAGCTTAAGCTGCTCAAAACTTTTTATTTGTTTTATTTTTTACATAACTGAGGAGTTCTTAGTTCTTAGCATAAACTAAGTCCCCATGTTATAACCAAGTCATTCCTTTTGTTCTTGATGGAATGAAGCTGAACCAAAGTGTTGGAGGTTTTTTTGCACATAATTTAAGAGTTCAAGACTGAACGGAGGCTTATAGCTAGGTTACTGAGACATTAATTGATAAAGAATAACGAGCTTATGCTAGACATTAGAGCAAGTGTTTTAAACTAGTATAGCAGTTCTGTTTTTAAATTGATCGAGCTGGATCAAGGAGTTGATACCCGTTTTGTAAATAATTAATTAAGTACAGCCGAGTCAAAGTTTAAAGACCATATTATATACTACATGTATGGTTGGATTAACCCATTAAACCCGAGTTAAGAGTTAATGATCATGTAAAAGAATTACTAGATTACTTGCTAAATGGAGATGAAACTTGTTCCACAATAGAGGGGCCTTGTGGGAAAGAGTTTTAAACTCAAAATATTTGGGTTTGGAAGCCTTAGGTGAGGGTGGAGTGAGTTCCCATGAATTTATTTGGTGGAGAGATTTAAAATTGGTGTGTGGAGGGGAAGGTAGTGTGTGGTTTGAGGAATTGGTGGAGTGGAAATTTGGAAATGGAGCTAAAACTAGATTTTGAAAGGATAGGTGGTTAGGGGGTGAGAGATTCCAATATAAATTTGCAAGTCTGTTTGTTAACTCGGAACAAAAGGAGATGTGAAAAAAATGGATAGATGGATAGGAGGTAGGTGGGAGTGAAATTTAAATGGAAGAGAGATTGGTTTAAGTGGGAAAAAACTTTGGTTGAGGAGTTCAATTCTTTAATGACCAATGTGGTTATTCAAGGACTTGGAGAAGATTGTTGGTGTTGGAAACCGGAACCATCAAATTTGTTCATGATTAATTCATCATATTTAGCCTTACTCAATTTGAGAGTTGGGACACATCAGGATGAGATGTTTAAGAGTCTATGGAAAATTAAAATTCCACCAAAGGTCTTATTTATGATTTGGAGAGTCTTGTAAGATAGATTACCTACAAAGATTAATAAAAGACATGTCCAATTGAAAAATGGTGGGATTACATGCACTTTTTGTAACAATGATGAAGAAGATGCATACCATGTTATATTTTCTTGCGAGGTGTCACATGTTATATGGTGAAAATGATTTAAATTATTGGACATTTGCAGGATATTTCCTGCATGGGCCAAGGATCACTTTCGTCAAATAACACATGGCCTGCATGGAAAATTTCCAAACATGTGGTGAAAAATATGATGGTGCTTCATTCTATGGAATATTTGGTCTACAAGAAATAAGGTTATTTAATTTTGAAAGAGATACTTTGAAGGTGGAAAAATTATGGCAAAAAATTATGTTGGGAAAAAATGTAAATTATATTAAACCCAAAATGATACAATAATAAACGGGGCATACCCCGCAGTTAAAGAAAATCAAAAGTGTCCTTAATACAAGAAGACCTATATCAAGATGTTAAAATAAATGCAACAGGTACACTTGTCTATACATAAGAAACTTAATCTTGCTAATAACCTCTATTACAGAATCAGCTTGTTCCTAGATAGCCAAATATAGTAGACTGTAATTACTATAACCACGTAATTTTCCTTGAACACCTGATGTGGATCTGTCCCTAATTAAAGAGTCAGTAATGCTAAGTAGAATCCGAGAATAAAGATACATACAATTTTTTAGGGTCATTTTCTCTTTATAATTAAGATATAGGAAAAAAATTATCTTGACATAAAATAAAAAAAAATTAAGTTAAATGCTAGCACTCGAAACCAATTCTTAGCAAATGACAAAAGTGAACAACAAAATAATAATATTATATAACAGGAGAACCAGATAAACAAAGCAAAAGTTTAGGAACTTTCATCTTTCTCCGTCTCTCCCCTTTACAAAACCAAACCCCATTCCTCAAATCCATTCCACTCCCTCAAACTTGCCGCTTCAGCTTCCCTAACCCAGGCCCACCACCTCAAACACCGCACAACAACTCCCCCTTCCATAGATTTCAACATTGCACCCCAAACATCCCCCTTCGTTCTCGACACAGAAGCAGCCTCCATGGTCATGTGCGACGAAGATTCAGAGCAGCGATGCAACGAAGATTCAGAACTGAGAAGGGTTCGTGAAAAGCTGGTATAATTTTTTTAAAATTCTCATTTTGCCAATATGAAAGGACACGTGTTGAATAAAAGAATGAGGACAAAAGTTTATTTTCGATAGTCTATTATTTTATATAGATAGATATAGACATTACCGACCTTTCCTATAAGAGAAGTTACTACAAAAGTTAAAGAATTAGAAGAAATTTATGTAACTTTATAAAATTTCAAGGCCATTAATGTAATTTACTTAAGTATATCATTTACTTTTCTTTCTTCTATTTTTCTCTGAACCAAATAACGTAAAAATCTATCTATTTTCTCTTCCTTTCCATTTCTTTTTCTTCATTTTCTTTCCTAAATCAAAGCATAAAAGACAGCTGGGCCCCACTAGCCCTTCTATGTTTATTTCCTTCTCTATTTAAAACCAAACGGAGCAAGGATTGGATCTTGTACTCTTTTCCCTCCGCTCACTTTCGTTCGGCGGAGTTTCGTGGGTTTCAAACACAACCTACAAGATACGTTGCTGGCTTCATCCCCCAAGAGACTTTCCATCCATACCTATCTAGAAATGAGAACACCAAAGTTTCAAAAATGTATTACAATTCTCAAAAAATTAAACACAATTCAGATATTAACACGGGACTCCTTTAAAAAATAAATCACGATGTACAAAGTAGTAATTCTCTCATCATACTAACAGATTGAACAGAAAAGAAAATTTTCATTTAATAAAAACCAAGAAATAAAAAATTGAGAAAGAAATTGAAGGTGTAAGATGGGGGGGGATGATTTTTATCCCTTGCTGTCAACTGAGAAGCTATTATACTTTTACTCAGGAAGTGGGCAAGCAGCACGACATTTTCAAAAGCGCATTGCGCAGCAGTTGGTCTGCACCCGAAAATGAGGCAGCAAAGGCAGATTCTTAATTAACTCTATAAGAATGTACTAATATCTAAAATTTTCTTTCCTCTAACCATGTCCTTGAGGGCATCTTTCTGTGGTTTTGACAAGTCCAATGCATCACCTGCAGTGTGTTTCTTCCGCTTTGGCACTCCAATGGGACCAGACCAAGCTTGGAATGGTTCCTTTGAATAAGTATAGGAGGTTGAAGTAAAAGAGACATCAGTAGGAACAGTATCTGGATCAATGTGATGTGAAGATCCTAAAGGAAAACCAACTTGTCCATCTTGATGTGGTGGAGGAAACTTTTCGCTCTTGCTCTTGGCATTTGCATGAGTGATTAGACGTCTTCTCTGTTACACAAGAAATCATAGTAACAAATTTAATCTTTACTTTTGACTGGATGCATATTCATGCATATACTTTCTATTGTAAAATAAGAGTTCATTAGAACGCAACTAGCAATACAAAGAAATGGAGGATAAAATAAAATCCTTAAACAAAGCACAAAAAACAAAAACAAAAGAATCAGAAAACATAAAGATATTAACACAGGAGAGATCTTTGATCCCTCGGCATGTGTATCCTAAACAAACCATTTGTTGAATACCGAACTGAAACCATTACCAATGAACCTAATCAAAAGATATTGCCCCTAAACATGCAGATATCTAAGCAGTAAGCACTCCAGGATGGAAAAGAGATAAGCCCAAGCTGCTTCAAAAATTATCATGCATACAACCATTAAAGCTCATTCAGAAGTAAGATAACTATAAGCTTAACTGCGATTCAAATTACTATAGACAAATTCAGCAAAGTGTACCGGTACTTGAAACAAATTGAGCACTAAATCTTAATAATCTACTTGTTGAAAATGGTATTATTGGCACTTTGGCAGATACTCGTGTCAGCCTGAGACAGAAAAAAGTTCTGTTGCCAAATCCTGATTGTTCTTTCTACTAACTCTCAATCATTTCATTTAATTAAGCATTCTTGAAAGATATAATAATCTCAAAGCACATCTATTCGGTGGTTTTATAAACAAAGCAAAGCGTCTCTAGTATACTTGTGATTATTGATATAAGTACTCTTTTTGAACGTACATCAATATTGGATTGAAGCTCAGCATTGGCTTCAGGAGCAGGAAAAGCTTTTGCAGCACGATCACGTGTATGATGCTTCTTTGGACCATCAGCCTGAGCTTTGCCTGCAGCTCTTAGTCTGACCATTCATATACACAAAGTGTCTTAGACATAGTCAAATACAGTAGGATGGCTAAATTATAACTAGCAAACATTAACCAAAGAGACAAAAGGATTTTTTTTTTTCACTCTGATAATCTCTATAAATATCAGAGTGTGTTTGTTTGTTGTTAGAGTATATTTGTTAAATAATACAAGGTTACAAATTTCACTGAATAATCTTAAGTATATCAAATAGAATT
Source organism: Glycine soja (assembly GCF_004193775.1). Classification (NCBI taxonomy): domain Eukaryota; kingdom Viridiplantae; phylum Streptophyta; class Magnoliopsida; order Fabales; family Fabaceae; genus Glycine; species Glycine soja. The sequence goes on from NC_041020.1 coordinate 48,881,339, forward strand.
GTGTAGGTAATATCAGGGTCAACACCCTACATTTACTCATTACAGTCCTTATATAAATATGCAAATACTTCTGGTACGCAGAAAGGAAACTTTAGAGCAGAGATACCTCCTCATTTCATCATCCCGTTGTTTAGCATCCATTTCCTTGCTTGGGGGATATTTTGGAAGACTTGAAGGATCGCAAGCATAAGGTTCTGTGGTAAAGAACTGCAGGATGTAGGAGCAGACAAACAAGGCAAATGTATGAGTTTGATTTTAAAAAGATTATCAAAACTCAACAATAACACCTAAATCAGATTTAAGGTAATTTCACTTTATCAATTCTTAGCTATTATGCATATATACCTATATTACATTCATTTTAGACCATCTACATACTTTATCATGAAGATCTAAGACAAGTCATCCATTCCATGCAGGAATTTAATTTAAGTTTAATTCCAAAAGAAAACACGATAAAGCAAATTGTTGAATCTACTCCAAGATAGGATTCTTATGGTTAAGATAGACACAGCTTAAGAGAGGAATATCAACTCTAGAAAATATTCCAGATTTAATGAAATATTTTCTTATAGTAGCAGGTTATTACATTCAAGCACATGGTTAGGATAAGATATCCAAAACAAGAAGCTGAAGAGACAAGCACTCAGAAGATTTATTGTCAAGATCAAAAGATTCATTAGCTATAATTTTTGTTAAGGATCATATAGCCTGATGAAAACAGGTTCCACATCAAGAGAATTATAGGGCTTCATGTAGCTCAATACGCAGGTTATTCATACATGTCACAAAACAGAGCTTCAAGTGTGTGTTTTAGACATCAAGGAAAATCCATATGCACAATGCACCATCAATAGAACAATCAAAGTGGTTTGACTATGAAATAATAAAACCAATAACAAGGCAGTACAAAATCTGAGAGTACCACACCAGTATTTTAATGACAAGAAGATCTGGAATTTTGAAAAGCCCACCTCACTTCTTAAAGCATCTGAGGCAGTTTTCCGTTCTACAGGATCAATTGCAAGAAGTGTATCGATGAGAGGTAGAGCAGAAGGTGGAAAATCTTTAAATGTCTCTCTTATGCGTCTCTTGTATGGCTCTAGTGGTTTAAACAAGGTAGCATTAGGCAAATTTGACTTCTTCCAATACTCATCGGAAGGTGAACCACATAGTTTGTATATCTTGTGCAATTGTTCCACCTATGCAAGTAAAGACTTAGAAAAAATCTATTTGTGATTTCTTATAACCATCAAATAAATGCAATTGGATATATCATTGAATCAAACTATGCCATGCAAATTTGAAATTTCGACAAACTATGCAAGAGATATTAGAACTAAACGTAAGATCCAGTGGTAGTATACCAATTAAAAAGGAACATTTTCTATAAACAGAGTATTTATACATTGTAGACAATGCAATTTGGTAGTTATTGATCCACATTTCATTTTCATAGAGATAACTGAAGCAAAATTACTATTAATATCCTTCTAATAACTAGCACCTCTCTATCTTCACAAAGGCATACGTACTATAAGACACAGATTCACAGAATTACCTAAGATACTTGTGACACTGAAAATCAGGAAAATGAAGAAAAATCATACAAGCCAACAAGATGAGATATGTGAATTGTTACCTCTGTACGACCAGGCATGATTGGCTTCCCAGCCAATAACTCTCCTAAAATACATCCGGCACTCCAGAGGTCTACACCCACACCATAATCTGTGGCACCAAGAAGCAACTCAGGAGGTCGATACCAAAGGGTTACTACACGACTAGTCATGGGATGCTTATTGTTTGGATCGAAAATAGAAGCCAGTCCAAAGTCAGCAATCTTAAGTGTTCCTTCATTGTCAATAAGAAGATTTGATCCTTTAATATCACGGTGAAGTACACGACGGTTATGACAGTGCTCAAGTCCTGATAGCAGCTGATGCATGTAACATTTTACCTGCAATGAAGACAGTATTTGGAGACATCAAATCCTACTCGAAAAGAAAATGTACCAATTACCAAATGATACAAGTAATTTTAAGGCAAACCTGATCTAACCTGAGGCTCTGTGAACCTGATTCCTGGGCTTGCAGCAAGTCCAGCCAAATCATGCTCCATATAATCGAACACCAAATACAAACTACAGGACATCCTTGACGTAACTAAACCTTGCAACTTTACAACATTGGGATGATCCAACCTTCGCAAAATAAGAATCTCTCTCGCCATGAATTTTACACTCTCAGGTTCCCAATTATCAAATCGAACCTTCTTTAGGGCAACAATTTTACCTGTCATCATGTCTTTAGCTTTGTACACATTACTATAAGTTCCTTGCCCAATCTAGACAGAAAAACAAGGAACCAAGAGAAGAGAATAAAATATAGTTAGAAGCAAACACCAGATTCTACACTACACAAGTTCATTTCACCCTACTAAACAATGCACTGATTCAATTCCAGTTAATTCTACTACAAACGAATTACAAACAGATCAATAGTCAATCATGAGTTTTACTTTTGACAACACTGGGTATATTGTATAAAATCTGCAGCAATGAACTTCAAACAAACCATATCAGCACATCCAGATAAGGAATGATCCAAGATTGTGAAATGCTTTTCCATTTCAAACACAATGCAATGCACACACCCAAATTAGAAACAAATCCACCCACCTTATCAATTTTCTCAAAGGTGTCGGCCTTTCGCGGAATCCAGCCACCGAGTGCTTCCCCACACACTGCAGTGAGCCACGGTGGCCACCCAGCTGCAACCTGCTCCCACCTCAAATGCTTTGGCGGATTGCTCAGCCTCGGATTCGCCTTCGATCTTCTCCTTTTGCCACGCTGCACCCCTTCACCACCTTTCTCCTTCTCCTTCTCACCATTCTGAACCTCTACCACCTCATCTTTGCTCCCTGACACTCCATCAACCTTCCTCTTACTCTCACCACTCAAATCCCTCTCCTCCTTCACATCAGAGATTACCCCCTTCGACACTTCCCTGCTAATCACACACCCCATTCCTCAAATCTAAGCTCCATCCATCCACATAGTATCCGATTCCTAATTACCTAAACAACCATTAACACGTTAATTAATCCAATCGGAAAAAAAACGATAATAAGATAAATGCACCTAAGCTTCACTATACGACAGAGAACGATTTCAATTCGAAATTAAAACTAAAATCGAAATCAGAAGCAAACCTGATGATGTTCACGATTTTCGAGCACAGCGAGATTCAGTGATCTGGTTGAGAGAGGAAAGTGAAATGAAAATTTATGAATGGGGTGCTCTCAATTTGGGGGGGAATTAAAAGAATTTAAAAAAAAATAAAATTATGGTGTGCTGCGAAGTGCAAAGACGTACAAGAAGAGTGAAAATTGGTGTCTGAAATGAGAAAGAGAAAGAGAGAGAGTGTGTTTGGACTTATGGTCTCAGACAAGAAGAAAAGGAAGAGATCTTCTTCCCATTCTGATTCTCACAAGTCAAATCCCAAACACAGCTTTTGTAGTGGTAGTCGTAGATGTATACATAGTTACATGCTATTATTACAGTCTCTAATATGTTTAATGTTATGTCTTCCTAAATTGACGGGTATTTACTTACTTCCTAGCTGTTTCGTAACTCCTAAGGCATGCCCAATTAATCCGTAATTCATAATCTTTTATAATTTTTCACTTTATTTATTGCGTTAGGAGGAGAAGGACACTGCTTTGCTTTTTCGTGTCTTCTTTAACAAAACTAGAAAATTTGTACATCCACTGTTTATCGTAGTAAGTAGTAAGTGGTAGCACATCCAAATGAGTGTATGTGTGGGCTATGCTGGGTGCTACGGGATAAGCCATCCCATGTGCTAATTATTATTATTGTTTTATTAAAGGAAACTCATTAATAGATCCAAACAGTTTTTACAAAAATATGTCAAACTAGTTTTTTTTTACTTTCTTTTAATTACTTATTTTATACACCTATTTTAACACTTCTTACCAAAAAAAAAAAATCTTTCTTACCAAAATAATACTATATTGTTGTGCATTGAAATAAGAACTTGGAGTTTGGCGTGAATTTCTCTTCCTTCAGCTCTCTCTTATTTTTCTTCTATTTCCTATGTTTATATGGTTAATTCTTAGTGTTAACATTGTTTTTTCAGTTTAATGTTGTTGGAACTTGAAAATTTCAATATAAAGAGTATTAAGGAAGTGACTTAAGTGCAAAACTCCGACACATGTAACTACTCTACATATAGTTTCAAGGAAGTTTGGATAATGATAGGTAGATACACCTCACATGTGACTAATGTTTATCTGGCTAATAACTGATCTCCAATTGTTACAATAAATGAAATTAGATATAAGTAGTTAATTTTCCTTTTGTTACAATTACAAGTAACTGATAATAAGTTAGCTAAAAAAAAGATCATAAGTAAATCATTGAGTAAATAATTTAGTTAATGAAAGTTATACAAGTATATATATTTAGCAGGACTCTCATGTTATCAGCTCTGTTGGTAGGAGCCTGAAATACGTAAGAATAACATGATTTTTTTTTCTCCTTTTGATGTTAGAATAGCAAGATTTGATCCTTACAAATAATGTTCGACATCACAACTTTTCTCCACATGCTATTGTTTTTTTTTTTTTTTTAATTTGATTATTATCCTATCAAAACATGATATTAAACTATAATCACAATTAGAGTGCTTATTTCATGCAACACTTTTTTATATAAAATATTTTTAATACAATGCTTTTATATAACATTTTTTTGTATGTAATGTCCATGTAAAAAAAATTATGCTATCAATTAACGAGAAATTAGTGTTAGTATATCTTTTAAAATAATTATTGGAAATATCAATAAATTTATCATAATATATTGTAATTAGATGATTGTATAAAAATGTTTTGTACTATTAATGCATATACTACTTACTCAATAATTATTCATATAATATTCTCTCTCTTTTTTTTTAATTTCTTTGTACATATTTTCTAGTTCAATTGCTTATCCCGGAACGGATGGTTAACTCTGTAACCCAGTCTTCTTACTGGATCGTCCTCCGGCCTAATTTGAATACATTCAATAAATTCTGGTGGAATATTTATATATATTATTTCTGTATTTCAAATTTATTGCTTCACATAAAATTATCAACGAGATGCCTATTTTCCCAGTAAATACCTGCAAAGGACCATATTATTTGGAAAGAACTACTAGACTTATTGATCTCTAATATGTATACTCAGTTACTCACTCATATTCTAAGATGGCCTAGCTCAGAGCTAGTTCTTGACACCTCTTTGTCTTCAGGCTTCAAATCTTCTTTTTCCTTGCTTTGGGACACCTCTGCCATGGATCTCCTTGGAGGAGCTGAGCAGACCGGGACCACTGATCGGATTCTCACAGCTGGTGCCATGAATAGAGGAGTAGGTGCTCTTATCATGCCAAACCTTTCAGAGGTAGGAATGCCTGGACTTCGTGGAGTTCCGGTTCTCAACCTTGATGCAGCATGCTGTGGTCTTGAACCCACAGATGAAGTAGGGCACATGGTTCTCACAATGGAGGATGATGCAGCAGCTGGTGGTCTAAAACTTCTGTTGGAACTTGCTTGTGAGTGTGCTCTGAGAACAGATGAGTCAATACTGGATGGGTTTTGCAGCTCAGTATTAACTGGTCTGATTACAGATCGCGTGCTCCAATGAGAATCACATTCAGTTTTCTCACAGTGTTCTCCTACCAGCTCAGCATTTCTACTTCTGCCTCCAGAGCCACCATGCTTCTGAATCTCATCCTCTGGAGCTGGTGTTAGGACTCTAGTTTCATTGCTAAAAGTGCAAACTGGGGGATCTTCTGTTTTTTCTTCTTGTATCTCTCTGATGGTTAGTGTTGACCTGCCCGTGTTTAACTCGGGAACAATTTGGTTTGAAGAGTAAAATGAAGGGTTTGATGTAGCAATTGATAATTTTGGTCCTAGAGGAACTGATGCTAACTCTCGAGCTGGAAAATAAAGGCAGTGGTCTGGCTGGAAAACGGATTGCATTAACGGATAAATCTCTGGAGTAGATGGAATAATTGGTTGAATGGTTAGTTCCAATAGACGATTTTGCTGCTGCATAATTTGTTGTTGCTGCCAAGTCTGATATAGAGCCACCTCTGGCGAGAAACTAGAGATTCCACAATGCCATTGCATAGGATACAAGTCTGCAGTTGACTGAGTAGACACCAAAGAGGTTGTAGTGGACTTTTGCCATCCAAGTTGACTATCACTTGTGGAGAAGTTCTTTGAACCAGATGGGTGTAAACTTGCAAGGACCCCAGCGATGATTACTTGCTCCTGTTCTTCATTTGCTTTAGACTCTCGAGAAAATGAAGATGAAGTTGAAGAAGATAAATGGTGCTCTGACACTAGAAATAAATTTAAAACAAATAGATTATAAAGTTGTTAAGTCCTGGCAGGAAAGGCAGAAGCATGTTATAAAGAAAAAAAAAAAGGTATGCTGAAAAGAAGACAAATTGAGGTAGACACCAAAAAAATGTGCATATAAAAAAGATATGATTACAGAAGCAAAATGCCCACATTTTCTCAATGCAGACCAAGCAGCCATTGCAGCATTTTTCTGAGCCTGTTTCTTGGTCCTAGATGGGTCTCCAGTAAAATGCATTCCTGCAATCTCAACGCTACATGAGAAGTTAGGACCATGACCTGGTCCAGAACGAATGGTTGTATAAACAGGAAGATTCAGTCCAGCTCTATGAGCAGTTTCCTGGAGCAAATTCTTGTATACTCCTGTTTCATCCTGTCAATATCCAAATAAAAAGGAGTATATTAAAAAAAATCTGCATTGCAATGAAAGGAATTTAATAGAAGTGATGAATATGATTCATCTAACTCCTCCCCCACCTAAAAGAGAACAAGAAAAAGGAAAAAAAATGGAGAGCTCTACAATTAAATGCAATGAGCAAAAAATTCAGCATTCTTTATTTAGATTCCTAACACTGGGGGTATAGTTCTATACTTCTATTCTTAATCTGAAAGTCTTTCTGTTCATTTATCCTACTAGGTAATAAAAAGTTGAATTCAATGAATCAAACATCCTCTACATCCTTGGGAGGAAAAAGTATAATACTTTAAATAAGATAAAAAAAAGGGAACTACAAAATTAGAATACATTTGTATTCATTTATCCTACTTGGTTGTAAAAAGTTAAATTCAATGAATCAAACATCCTCTACATCCCTGGGAGGAAAAAGTATAATACTTAAAATAAGATAAACAAAAAGGGAACTACAAAATTAAAATACATTTGTATTGCACTTTTCATCAACAACAGGATTGGGAAATGCAGTGAAGACCTAAATGGCAATGCATGTTTGGCCTTGATGTTGGTTGGTTAGCATGTTTGCCCTTCAAAGATAGAGGCACAAGTTGATATTTAACCCATGAAGAGTGTTACAGGGTGAAAGCTAAACCTGGAAATTCAGCTAACGAATGTTGATGCATGATCTAGACAACAATGATAAGTTAGGTTAGGGGGACCAGGCAGGTATTGATTCTTAAAAACTGGGAACTGAACACATAAATAATAGACATAAAACCATGAAGAAGTTAACTCTAACTTTACATATTTGATGCAGTGATGCCAATACAAAAGGGTCAAGCAAAGAAGTGCCCCAAGGGCACCGATTAAAAACATTAGAACACCTTATTAAATGCTTCTAATTACCTCAAAAGTATGTGTTCAATGATTTTCGCATTTCTGATACGATAAATGCTTCCTTTTCCACCATAAATTTTCTACTTTTGTTTCTTAAGGGCACTGGTTAACATTTGCCCACACAAAAATCAATATTACAATATTGAATATTCTTATAGGAAGAATTGTTTTTCCAATAATTGACACAAAAAGGGGGAGCATACAATAATTTTGTTCCAATATTTCAAGATCAGAAGCGTTACACATCAAATGACAATTGATAAGCCATTGTGCACTTGACAAGTCAACCAGGTGTTTACAATTTTGATGACAGAAAGAAACATAACTGAAATCTAGGAAAGGGGGATGATGAAAAATTCCCACTTGCTCACCAGAACTCTTGCTGCCAAAGCTCCAGAGGGACCTCTTTTTGCAATAGTGTTAAGAGCCACCTCAGCTGCTGCATGTTCTGCCTGTCTAAGAGTAGAGCAGAATGTAGGGCTTTCAAAGGTCTCTCCATTAAAATTGACAGTTGCTTTAAAACGAGGAGCATGATCTGGCCCTTCGCGAATGCATGAGTAGGCTGGCAAATTAAAACAACTTCTTTGAGCCAATTCTTGCAACCGGTTCTTATACATGTCTGCAAACAAATAAAAAGTTAAAAAAGGAATTTAATTTTTTATAATTTAAGATGGAGGAGAGGGAAGAAGAAGAAAACTTCAGTTATTCTAGCAAACATTTCTGTGGATGAATAGTTTACTCCACAACCATTACAATCCCAGTGCTGTAATAAATAAACATGATAACAATACTGAGTGAGAAGGGGGTAAAAATTGATCACATAATATGCCATTACACCAAAGACCAATCATATTCTTATTCTTCATTAACACCAAACTCACTTGATTAGTGTGCTTATGTCAACACCAGAAATGCTAGCAGCAGACTCTCTAATATTCTCTCTTGAACACACTTTCTACCATTAGTCGAAATTTATTGGAAATCACAAAAAGTCACGAGGCTCACTAATGGTTTTCAGTTTTCAATAAATTTTAATGCAGAGAATATATTTGAAAGAGAGTATCAAATAGTGTACTGCTAGCACTCCTTGTGTCAACACACTATTAGATAGGCAATCTGAGGATTAATTCCGCAAACTAACAAAAACTGAGCAATGTTTATAACGGGACTTATGAACTGATACTATTGATAAGCTTAACTAAACAACAAAAATAAAGCTCTTAACATCCACTAATCGAATCCATTTCTATATAAATTCGGTTTTATTGACAGTACAGGAAGTTCAGATGTTTTCTGTAAATTCCAATAAACTTTTCCCGGAATAATTTATGTACCTAGTTCCAAATAAATGCTAAACGTAAAATCACAGTGACATAAAGAAACTTTCGAAACCCCTAACAGTAAGTACCTGAACAGTTAAAGAATGAAACAGAACTTGTCTAATATTTACTCAGCATCTACCAAAGAACCCAGCGGAGCAATATTCACCACGATCAAACCCATTAACGACAAATTCATAAGAAAACAGCTCAGAAATTGCATTGATAAAACTAAAAGAACGGTTACAGATAATAAGCAAAGAATGCAAGGAGCACCGAATGAATCAGACCTTTTTTTTTATCAAGGCCAAGGGTAGTGTGAAAGAAAGGATCTGAGGCAGAAAATGAAGTCTAAAAGTAATAGAGAGCGTCTAAATCTTTGGAGTTTTCCATTGGAGAAAAAAGTGAAGAAGGAGACAGAATAATAAAAGTAACAGTAAAGTGGGATTTATTAGCTACAGAACAGAACAGCGATGTTGTATTTGCGTGCCGGTTTTCTGCCTGGGGAAACAAAAGCATAAGCTGTATTTATGGTTAAGCTAACATTCATTCATGGTAACTGTTTATCCTGGTTTAAAAGTAAAATTAAGTCATCAATACTGCAATAGTTTGAAATTAAAAAAAAATATATATCTTTGAGGAATTTTTTTACCCCCATTTGAAGATAATTTTGATGATTTGGATCTTACGGACTCAAGATTAGAAGATTACTCAAGACTAATTACTTAAAGTTACTTATCGATTACACATCAATAAAACTCTTACATCAAAGATAAAAGTTGAACTCATGTTCTCATAAGATTTATGAGGAAATATTTTAAATAAATGTTTATTATAATTTAGAATTTAATTCTAATATTTTTATCATTCAAAAAATAATTTAATTTGAATATGAAATTGTAAAAGTTTTAGTTTATTAATTTTTATAATAATTATTTCAAAAATTACCTCAAATTAGTTGATAATGTAAAGTTTATACTAATAATATTAATTGTTAAAATAATGTTTCTAATGTATATTTGTAAAAAAAAATTATTAGTTCTTAAACTAATGTTTTAAAAACACTTGATGACGGTATCTTTTAGGAAATATTATATTTTTTGTATAAAAAAAAAGAGGGTATAATTTACTTTTAGATTGAGTAGGATTCTCAATAATATGTTAAGATTGCCAGTAAAAGCGCACCAGAAAATTATAATACAAACTTGAACCACAAACAAAAAAATTGTTACATGGGAAAGAATAACCACAAACAAATTTACTTTTTATTATATCTTGTTTCAGCAATTCTTCTTACAGGAAGCCCATAAGAATTACTAGTATATATTAAAAAAAAATCATCAGTACATTACCAATGGGGCTTCCTGTTGGGGAACATGTTTGAGACACTTCCTTAAGTTGGAAACAGTTCACGCATCTATCACATTGGTGCCATGTATCATGATGAGAAGAGGGACCAAGAAGATATAAAAAAAAGAAGAGGGACCAAGAATTTTTAAGAAAGCAAGTTAATATCTCTTACTTCATCGTGAAAGTATAATGAAAAATAACAACAGAATTAACAATAATAAAATTTTGATAACAACCTCATATTATAATAAGTGCTTGTATGAATTGACCAGAGGCATGACCAATAAGTCACCAAGGACCGCTGCACCAGGGCTCGCCCTCAAGCGAATCAGGTTTGTTAAAAAAATTAAAATTAATCTTTTTAAAGTTTAAACAAACTAGTCTATTATTTATTCTGAAATTAAACTTTTATTTTAAAAAAATAAAATAAAGTGGGGGCATGTGCCCCATATTATTTCTGTGGTTGCCTTGGTAAGGGACACGAAATAAAGGGCACTTAGACCATTCCATAATGTTTTTCCACTTAAGAAAGATATTTGGGAAAGAACAATGAACCAGTGGAGTCTGAGGGATCAATTTCAGTGAAATCTAATGCTTCCAATGGGAATGTAGCCAGAAAAGAAAACGTGGATGAAAATGACCATTAAGAAATAGTAACTAAATATTACATCCAAGTTGATTTTAGAAACCATTTTAACTCTTGTGTTTTTGTTATAGGAAGCACGCTCTTTGTTACACAAACACACAGTGCAGGGGTTTATATGTGACAGTTGACATTGGCATCAATTATGAACATTGAAGAAAGTACCATATTTTTTTTAGGGTACATAGAAAGCACCATATTTTATTAGAATAATGGCCATGTACATGTACATGTACCTGTTTAAAAATAATTATGATTACATAAAAATCAGTATTATATATATCAAAACATTTTTCAGGGATTAAATGATGGGGTTGAATCAGTTTCAGGAGGATAAAATATCTGATACATTTTCCTATCGATGAAGTTCCTGTATGGATCCTCCTCCCTCTTCTTGATCAAGTAATTTAAATTGTGTTCAACTTCTGACTTAATCTGCAGGTACATTTGGTTGGCACTTTCTCTGTCTTTTAGCATCTTATCCATGCCTTTTGTTCTTATGGGCTTCCCAAATAGAAAGTAAAAGCGACCTGGTATCTTTGGTAGAAGCACCGGAAAAGAGAGATTTTGGTTTGCCACCTCGCCACTTGTTTCATCTCTGGTTATCAACAAAACACACGAGTGGCTTGTCAATGAAAATTCCACAGTTTGTGGATATATTAGCTATATGTTCTACATCTTATTCATTCCATTGTTTTAAGAGTAAACCATCACTTTGATCCCTAAAAGAGTAACGTGCTGTCACAATCTTTGAGACTAAAGAAATTACAAATAAGTTTGAAATTTGTAACTGTTTCATCTACATCCCTAAATTTAATCACTTAATGTCATTTTGGTCCTTAAATATGTTAATATTATAACTTAAGTCACACATCTTTTTAAATTTTGGACTAATATGATTAATAGATTGCACTTTTAGAATTATTTTTTTTAATTTCAGGGACTAATGTGAAAGCATATACACTTTTAAAGGCTAAAATAATTATTTACTCTTTGTTTTAATGAATAAGTCACACAATAAGTAATAAACATTACTGAGATGGAGAATAATTACCTAAACTTAACTGAGTCACGGTTCATATTTCTTATTTGATCGTTGACTATGGGGATCTTCATTAAGTCATTGTAGTCAAGAACTAACTGTAAAATTCAAGTCCAATCAAAAGGCAAGGACAATTAATCAAAGGTCAAGCATTGCAAGAGAAAAAAAAAAGGTCTTACTAATCTGTGCCTGTTAAGGAATTAAAATAAGAAAGTTTTTATTGGAAGTCATGTGGGAGCACATTTATACGCATCCCAAAAATAAAAATAAAAATAAAAACTTACTTCCTTAACCATTGCTCCTAGAATAGCAGCTATTTTCTTCTCATTCCTCTCTCCCACCCCAGCTATTTTCATTATTCAACTTAATACTTCTCTGAATATTAATTGAGACATTCAATAAAATGAACATTCCTAAATGGCTTATAAAAAATATCTTTTTGATGAAAAAGGTCTAAACCTCCCATTTACTATGCCAATAACTCTCCACTTTTAACATTGAATGTTATCGGCTGTAAAACCAAGCACACTGTATTCTATGCTCACAGAGATAAAAATCCCTAGAGAAAGGATTTTCATCTCATTTATGGCTGACACCTATGATCCATCTATTAAATGATACATCACTTGACCTAAGCAGAATGGACATGCTAAATTATGGATGTGACTCCTCTAAATTGTGCAACTTACTTTAAAGGATAAAGTAATAAATCTGAGTTAATAAGAAAATCATATATCAATATGATGTGCACATGTATAACAAATCATGAGTATATTGGAGTATTAATCATTGATTTTTTCTTCAATAACTGCAATTACTTTACTCATATTGACTTTAAAGGAGCCAAATCCCTAAATTATTATGGTTAAAAAAGAGACTTAGAGAAGAGGAATAAGAAACCTACTTCAGCTATATCATCTTCACCTACAGCTCCAAATGGCACAATTGTGGCACCAAATCGTGCTGCCATTCTCACAAATTCTGGATGATCAGGCCAAATCAACTTGTATTCTTCCCCCTAGCAATTACAGAGCACGGTCAGTCAGTTTTAAAGCAGAAGGTAGAGCCATCATCACATGATAGCCAGTGCTGATCCCAAAGATTGACAAGCATGATAAATCAACAAAAACAAAAAAGTAGTGCAAACTTGACGTGTATAGTCTGAACTTGTTTTTTCACATAGTGGCAAAAATCACCAAGTATATTAAAAAAGGTTTTGTAGAGGCCCATAATCTATTATATGTTATATGCATGTCATGGTTCAAAAATGAAATGAAATTAACTTAATTGCTATTTTATAGCTTGACTTCCTTATCAATTTCCCTCTGCTATTACTTTCCTTTCCCTCTGTTCTTATAATGCACCATCAATTATGGTTTAATAATGTGAGAGCATAAAATAACTAAATCATAAATACTGCACAAGAAACCAGAATCTTTCTTTTTTTTGTTGGATAAGAATCCTAGATGAAACAATAAAATTTAATTTACCTTATAATGGAGAGCCTCACGCGCACCACCAGGATATAGGAGAACATGTGATTTTGTTGAAAGTAATTTGAAAATATTGCTTGCTGAAACAGGCACCCCACCAAATATCTTCACCCAATCAAACATAGAAAACTCAGAAGACCAAGACTCCACTTCAGGCCTAAACAGATCGGGATGGGCTATTCCACGAAGTGCAATACCCTTCTCACTTAAAAATCCATCTGTAAGTGAGATAAGCTCTAACCCCAACAACATGTGATACCCAACATATAAGACAGGACCTTCATCTGGAACACCAGAGAGACCTTTTACAATCTTTCCATCCTCCAAGGTTGAGAAAAATACAGATCCAGTAGCAGAACGAAATGATCTGCCATACATCAGTAGCATATCAGCTTTAAACTTTTGGAGCAGGTGCTAATTAAATTGTTATAGAAGATTATTGAAGTAGATAAGGCAGACATAAATTGCATGCGTGAGCCAAACAGAATAAGGATTTAAGTCCAAGGTTTCAGATTTACTTATATGGATACAGATAAACATCTGTACACCACTTTCTTCATTTAGGTACATTGCACTAAACCATTACTATAAAGATAAATATAACCAAAAAACTAAAATGGCCACTTTCAATAATAAGGATTCTATATTGTTAGAACTTGGAAGGAATAAATTAAAGAGATTATTTGTTTGAAATTGAGAAATAAATCATGGAAATAAATTATTTGAAGTTAGACATATAATCTATATGTCAATCAATTCAATATGGTGTGTCAAAATTCAACTTGACTAAATTTAAAGTGATAGTATTCTTGATGCAGGAAGGGCCATGCTCCTTACAAAGAGAGTAGATCCTCAAAGTCTTTTTATTCAAGAGTGAGTATTCAAATTTATTATAATAGATAACAAAAGGCACATTAACTGGCACAATGGTGTAATGCTTGAGTCCTCTTTCAAGAATCAGACTCCAACTTCAAACCCCACTAATGTCAACTTTGAAGTTTATAAATGAGAAAAGGTATGACAATTGGTTCAACAAGGATCTGTTCTTGTTTACATGAAAATGCTAAGAGTATGAGTCGCACCCCTCCCCCCACCCATCAATGCAACAATGACATTAATTAACAGGTTTCTAACAAGAACCATACACAATGAGAATAGTATTGCCAAATCAAATTACCCAACTACTTGATCCATTGCATATCTGAATTCTGTCATACTGGGAGGTATGAAATCCCTGACCAAATCATGCCTCCTTGAACGACGGTACATGCAAGTTCCCTTGATGATTGTCAGCAGACCAATGCCATCTTCCTGCACTACCATGTAAAATACAATTAATCAACTAAGGTAGAGCTGAGTTGTTATCACAGAAGCTATATATATAGGCAGTAAATCTGCAACTAATGTAGTTAAACTTAAAACGGCAACATAACATGGTTAGTGAGTTCATACCATAATGCAAAGAACCGTGGTAGCTTAAAATAAAATAAAAGAAAAAGAAAAAAAAACACATCCTTTTGTTGATCTATTAGACCATGGATGAGTACCAGAATTTAAAATGTTCTTTACAGTATCTGTCATTATAAGATTTTTTTTTTAACTGAAAGTAATAAATATAGATAATTTCATAAAATATTGAAAAAAATCACAGTATAAGATAAACTTTATTTTTCAAAACCAATGTAAAAAAAACCTTTACAAAAGCAATTAAAGTGTATATTAAACCCTCAATTTGGTCCTCAAAAGTTACATGTGCCCCCACATTGGATGGTCAAATTTAGAAGTTACAAGTTCACTAGAAAATATCCCAGGACTTTATTGATGATAGTAGCAAGTAGTTTCACTTGGCACACCCCTTATACAGGGTTTATCAAGTGAGAGCCTTATCTTATTATAAAAGGTGGAAGGGACTAATTTTGATCATTCAATCTAAAATCGATATTCAAAATTATAAGTTACATACATATTGGCTTGAAAATATCCTACAACTTTTTCTATGATAGTTGCAAGTATATATGTTCATCTCAAATACCAGGAGAAGTGTGTGTCCACTGTCCTTAAAGACACGAACTTTGCAGTTTTGCAATAATCCCACGAGTCTTTGAGCTTCGTTTGTGCTGGGAAGCATGTTATCCTTGCCACTAGAATGGAAACCGTCAATCTCAATTCTCAACATCCAATTGAAAATATTAACTAGAAAGTAACTTATACATTTTAATTAATATGAACATGAGAGTCTCAAAATTGGAGTGAAAAAAAGCTAAAGTCATACACGGAACATTATTGAAACAATTAATGTAAGAGCCTAAGTCAAAAACCAGTAAATTTAAGTTTAAATAAAAGCTCTAATTTATTATTAAACATGTCTAATATATATATAGGGAGTGCATCAAGTGACAACAGTTCTCATTTTAAAAAATATGAGAACTATAAATCTGGGTGACACAACCATACATGGATGGTCTTTATTTGTAGCTCCCATTTCTCATAAAAAGACCATCAGACACTCCCTATATATAGAGGGTGTATCAAGTGAAAACAATTTTTATTTTAGAATGCGAGAACTATAAATTTAGACCCTACAACCATTAATGGATGATCAAGACTAAATATAAATACGATCTATTACTGCTTGGTATATCATTCTATATATAGGATATTGTGTCAGAATTCTTGTGTTATATTACAACAGCCGCCTGGCCTCTTCCTATTAAGTGGGGTTGGCTACATGGATCAAACAAAGTCATAATATTCTTTACACGTACAAATTTAGATTAGTGAGGCAATTAGAAAAACTGTACACACAATATTATCATGAGAGGCGTCAAGTCTCGAGAGAGTAAAACCTAGCAAGCACAAGAACTTCAGCTTCAACAGCATGAATACGCGAATTAGCATATGCAGCAGCTGATTTGAGAAGTTTCAGCTTCCAAAGAAGAGTATCCCTTGGTATAATATCAGCCAGCTCCTGATAATAGATAACACAGTAAAATACAGATTGACAGCTCAATATAATCCCATATTATATGGACTTTAAGAATTTGTCTAGAAAATAGAACAAGGAAAAGGGAAAGAGGAAAAAGACAAGACAGAAACTACTACAATCTAGAAAATAAGAGGGATACTTTAACAAACATAAGGTTTACCAACAAGGTGAAAAAGAAAGCTTCATAATTGTGTACGTGTTAGTGTGTTACCATAATTTAGGAGCTAAATCCATGCCAAAAGCTTGTTATTCTTGTCAATTAACTAAAATTAGATACAATATAGCCAATAGTCCTTAACATCAAGTAAAAGAACAGAGAGACAGAGAGACCAAAGGACAGAATATCAAAAGATTCTTACAGGAAGACACGGCAGCAATGCAGTAAGGTTGTATGACAATTGTTCAATTTTTTTGGCAGGAGGAAGCTTATTTTCAATACTGACTGATGCCATCTTCACTGGATCACCTGATGTTGTTAAATATAACAATGTATATGAATTAATAACAGTATATGTGCAAGTTTGTTATGATACTGATATCAAGATATCTTGTTGAGCATCATTCAGTTGTACCAGAACATAGAGATTAGGCCTTTTTGTTTTCCATTTGGTTGTTATCCGCCTAGTAATGTGCTACACTAGTGTATATATATGTATCATCACATGTACTCTGATATCTTGAAATTCCTTTTTTAAATGTACTAAGAAATTCCTTTTATAATAGAAGTTTTTATTTCTTAGGCATAATCCACAAGATATAGATGTTCTTAGAATTGGATTAAAGATATCTATAGTATTTGCAAATGAATTATATCTTCATGAAAATGTAAATGTAACAACTAGAATCTTAAGTAAACAGATTAATTACCCATGATAAAACTAAGAAGAAAGGGAACAGCAACATGCATTTCATCAGGCAAAGCCTCCATGAAAGGAAACAAAGGTTGCAACTGAGATTGGCCGAAGGATGTAGCTATGATTGAAAGGCATATTGTCAGATTACAGTAGCAAACTGACAAGACATCACCAGCAAAATACATTAACAAATATGACAAAAAGGAATACAGCATTGATAGACTTGCCTGGATTGGCTAATATCAGTACTAGGTCAACTGTTGGATTGTGAGCAGCAACAGCAAGTGCTAGACTTCCACCCAAAGAATCGCCTACCAGATAGATTGGTTTATTTGGAGACAAAGCACATTCAAGCTTAACAGCTTCTCCAACAAGTTTCACCAGCCCTTCAAAAATTTGAAAATAAAAAAAAGGAAAACTCTCAGTTTAAGTATAGATAATGGCACCAGACAGTCATGGCTTGCATGTTTGAATTTATTCATTTATAAAATTTTGCAATCAAGAGCATTTTTAGGGGGAAAAACCATTCTTTTTATTCAGAAACCTCTCAGGAGGTTTGATTATAGACACAAAATTAGCTAATCTAAACACACACCAAATGATCTGCCAACTATTATACAACAACAGTTAGAAGAACTAGTGACATGTTAGAATAGAAGCCTATCTTATCTTCCAATTATTATACAATAATCTAACAAGAAAATTGAAATCCAAATTCAAAAATAATTTTCAACAGAAACTTGTTGATTCCTGACATAACAAAAACATATTGTAAAGGCTTAATTATGTTTGAGGTACCTAATAAGCGACCGATTTTTGTTTTGGGTGCCTAATAAAAAAATTGTTGCATTGGATCTCTGGTATATTAAAGCTTTTGTTTTGAATCCCTATGGTAAGTTAAGTGATGATGTGACACCATCTCAACCATTGATATGTATTGGGAAGATTTATTTTTACAAGGTATCATGTCATCACTTAACTGACGGTAGGGAACATTTATAAGTTATTGTCATTTAAATGCATCAACAGCAACACAAAACAACTTTCGAAAGTTGACAAAAGCATACGTTAAAGAGCAAAGACCTTCAAATGGTGTTCGGTCATGAACCGGAATATGCAAGCAACGAACTTCAAAAGCCCTGTATTGTAAAAAGTAAAGATCAAAAGAGAAAGCAAAATAAAATTGCATGAACCTACACAAAATAATTTTTCTAAACAATACAATAATCATATCTCATCAAGAAGCTTAAATATTTCCATTAACCTTCAACTAGAACTGTCTATGACAAAAACAATCAGACCATTTTAAAACTGAGTAATACCTCAGACATTCAATTTAAAAATGCCCATTCTAATCCTGCAGACTTACATGTGCTAAACAAATGCCATTTTATGAAAAAAATTCCAGTAGCTAAACAAATACAACATACTTCCCAAGGGCTTTATGGTGCAAAGTGAGACCCAATCCTGTGCCATCCATCCCTGCACGAGTAAGACTAAAGAAATTTTAACACTGCGTATTTAATTTTAGCATTCAATATAATAACATTGAGTTAATACACAATTTCAAGTTGGTGCTTGAAAGTAGCAATTTCTGCCACTCTGTCACCTAAAACTAAAAGTGTTCATCTTTACAAATCAGTGTTTTAGTCTTTTAGGATGAATTTACACTTTTGAGGTCAAATTTACATAGACCTGCATTCTGAGGGAACCAAGTAACACAAGTTGCAACTTGCCCCTTTCAACGAAATTGTAGATTAATCAAACATTAAAAACAATCAACTACAGCCGTAAAGTTGAATAGAAATGGAACCAACATCAAGAGAAAATCATTCAGTCTCCTAGAAAAGCATGAAGAAAAGAAAAAAAGAAGAAAAGAGCACTAGCAAAACACTCCTTATAAGTTATAACATATCCTCTCTTAATGGTTAATTTTGTTTTTTTTATAAAACTACAGAATCAAAACTGAGGTTCATTAAATAATGAATTTCAGCGGATAACAAAGAGTGTGTTAGAAAGAATGTTGCTAACATGTCTCCACAAGAAAAAAGAAAAAACTCCATCATCCCTCAAAAGCCTCATACACACACAGAGTCTGACAATTAAAATCTGCAAGAGATTAAATGCATGGAGTGCAGTGCAGAAGTGTAAGTTTTTTTATTTACCAGGTAAAAAGAGAAGAGTAGGAGAATCCTTGAAAGGAGGACCACATTCAAGGGGGCAAAACCACCGAGGTGGGCCTCCATCGGATTTGCACATCTCCTTAGCTGCAGCAAAGTAATCCTCCACACTCCTTCTCCCATACCCATCATCCCAAAGTGCTGCCAAACCTTCTTCTTCTTCTTCACCTCGCAACAAAGGCACCTTTTTTTCCTCCTTAAGTGCCAAGGAACCATTCTGCGAAGAAGATCCGTTCACAGCTGCCACTGTTCCAGATTCAGATGACAACACCGCCCGAACTCCAAACCAGTGGTGCCTTACAGCTCCCGCGGGTGAGACTAGAAAACCCGTCACCGAGGCCATCAACGGTTACTATTGTTCACTCTGTTCTTGTTGTTGTTGTTTTTTGGAGAGAGAGAGTTTAAAGTAAACATGAAACAACAAATGACTTTTCTGTTCTGTCTGGTGTAAGTGTGAGGATCACATGTTTGGTGTTCAGCGGAAAATGAAATGTAACGGTGAGTGAGTGATAGAAGCGAAATTGCAGCGAATCACACAAATGGAAAGGAAAGGAAAGAAACGCATAGCCACAGCCGCGCCACACACGAAAATCAAAATGCTGGAAGTCACTGTACCAGACACAACAAGATAACAATGATTGCGACTTGCGACCAATGGCAATGAAAAATGTAGGATTTACTTTTTAAATGTGCTTACTAAAATATGTTGAATTTTTTTAAAGATTGAATGAGATCACTAAAAACAACAATTATATATCTAAGATTTAAAGTTAAAATCACTAATTAAACCGGAAAAATCTAATATCAAATTATTCAGGCACTCAGTAGTAATGCTTGACACGTTTGGTTTAGTGTCTTCTGTAATTTTGCCTTGGAAGAACTTTAACACGTTGAAAAACCTTACTCTTAGTGGAAAATTGCACTTAACCAAAGGTGTTTGTTGACCCGTAACGTAAGAAACCCTTCAGAAAAGTTGGGTCAAATGGAAGCAGACACTCTAGATCAGTCTAAAAAGACAGAAATTGATTTATCTGTTGCTTGTTAGAATGGCGTGGAATGATTGATTTGTATATGGCAAAGATACTTTAAAAGTAAATTTAAAAAATTGACTTCATTTGACTGATAAAGACAGTAATAATTGTATGAATAAAATATCAATACTAATTATGAAATAAAATAAATTAATAATACATAGAACGTGTATTTAAGTTATATATCCTACTAAAATACTTAAAAAAGTTATTAATTAGTCTCTAAAAAAGTTACTGGTTTTTAATTCAATTTTTCATTCAAATTTAAGTTTCTGATTAAAATAATCGAATAAGTATTTTTAAAATATTAATTAAGAAATAAACATTTTCATAAAATGTAATATAATTATTATTATATTTTATCATGCTTTACTATATTTTTAATGAAAATTATATTTATTAATTTTTTAATAATTATAAGAGAAGTGTGTTTGATAAAATATTTTAATTAGTTTTTTTTATTAATTAAAAAGTTTGTTTAATTATTTAATAAATATTTTTTTAATAACTTTTAGTATTTTGAGGTGTTTCACAAGTTGAGATGCTTCCCGCACCTATGTTACCATTGCTTCCAATTGCGTGACGCAATTACATTTACAGCCGAAATTTATTAGGTTCCGTGGAAGGTGAGCAGAAAACAATTGAAAGTGAACAGAACACGTGTTTTTTTTTTTTTATGACTTAATTCAATCCTATAAAACTAAAATTTGACTTATGTCAATCATCTCATTCCCGGATGCACATTAAGGTTTTAGGAGCAACTGCTCTCACAATATTTTTTTATTTAAAAATGTTTAATAATTTTCTTTTATTCCATAAAAAAATAGGTGTTATTCTCGTAAAGACCATTTTTAAAAAAATGAATGTAACGAATTATAAGAAATAAAAGAAAAATAAATTAATGTTGACTTTAGCACTTTATCGTTTCAAAATTATAAAAAGAGAAGAAGTTTAATTTTACTCTTTCTAATTCTTTTATCTTATTTTCATTTTTTTTAATTTTAAAATGTATCACTTTTAGTCATTAAAGTAGTTTAAATAAAATTTGACAAGCATTATCTAAACACTATTAGATAACACTTTCGGACTAGAAGTCTAAAAGTGATGCATTATATTTTAGAATTAGAATTAGAGAAACTAAAAAATGGACCAAAATTTTTAAAAGGACTAGAATTGAATCTCAAAAATTATAGAGAGAACAAAAACATATATAATGTAACCCTCCATAAAAGCTTGGGTATTTTGAATTTTATTTTTCATGAATTATGTATTTAGGAAAATTTTATAATTTTTTTAATGATATTATAATCTATTTTTTGTCCTCACTAAAAAAAAAATTCTAAATCCACCACTAGATGATTAGATAGACTCAAATGTCATCTTCAAATATAAATTTAGATCTAACTCAATCTTACAAAATTAATTTGTAAAATAAAAATTATTCACTTAAATACACTATTTTAATCTCATTACTAATAATATGAAATCTCTAAAAATAAAAGTCATACATAAATGTCATCAGATGTTGTGTTCCATTAAATTTATGAAGAAAACAAGTTTTTCTTTATATAAATTACAAAAACATTCTTATTTGTTATATTTTATTTTTCATTTGGGTGATTTGTGTCATTTTATATACTTCTTATATATCCAAACAAGAGAAATGAAATTTTTATCTTTCTTTATATTTCTACTATATTTTTTTTTTCTCTTACTTTTTTTTTTCTAAACCAAACACCACAATAGACAACACTAGGATATAACCAAACACATCATAAAAGTCAACACTAGTACGAAATAGGTATGTAGTATAGGTTTTAAAAAAAACTAAAAATTAACTGAAAACACTTAATAACTTGGCGTTATCAATTCCTAAACATAACCGGTTTAACATGATATTTGGATTACCTACCAACCAGATTATTAGTTCGCCAGTCAGACCCGTTCACTGGTTCTACAGTTCAATTATCCTAAACATTAAAAAATGAAAGATAAAATGACCCCTTACACCTGTATCAATACACTATGACTTGCATGCTACCCATGCTAGCTTGAAGATGAATTTGAATATAACAAGCACCAATAGATAATAAATATCGCAGGATGGCAAAAGTATCATCCATTATGTACATATGCAGTTTCCATAATACATAAAAAAAAAAAAGCATAAAACGCTATGATTTTTGAGAATGAATTCGAAATATAAATCACAAGGAAAATGAATATGATCCTACTAGCTACTATTAAAATCGTCAGTTTCAAGTCATGCTAAATTGCTGATTCCTTTTAACATTGCCTTTCAGAATTGCATATCAAATAAACTCAAATATGCACACACAGGACCCAAATACAGTGTTAGCTGAGAACTAGCACAGGATATCCAATGACTAATTTGAACAAATGAGAATAATATTATTAACAATTAACAAAATTTTATCATGTAAATATGCACCTGGACAACATAATTTCTATGGCCAGATATTTAACGCACAATTCAAATTTACAATGTTATTATTGTCATCTCTAAATCAACTACCTGATTCCTGAAAAACACCCCACTGTGCCAGTATGATTCCCACTAATTCTCAACAGAGTCAATTAAAAACCTTCATCATCATGCTAGAGGCAGCCGATTCCGCCATTTCCAGCAGAAGTATGCACCCCAGCTAGATATGGTTCAAAATTTACAGTGACAGCTCTCCACTAAAGAAAAAACTATCCAAGCAGATTTGGAGAATGTCACTAAATTTGGCGATAAATGACAGCTCAGAATTTACAAATTCCTATAATTCCACCAATCAATGCAGGCAACACAAGAAGAAATGGCGCTCAGAAGTATTTTACATAATCACAATAAAACCTGCAAGTATAAATCATAATTCATAATGAAGTCTGCAATCCCTGATGAGACAGCATAAATCAAGTTTTTTTTGCCACACTCAAGATGAACGAACAATGAAAAGAAGGAAGTAAATTCCGTATGGGAACAACAAAAACCTTATCCAACTAGGTGATGCTTGTACTGAAGACAACAAAATTCAGTAAAATAAATTATTTTTCTTCTATTGATAAAACATGACGCAAAGGGTAAGAAAGCAAAAGAAATGGTTAAGAAATGGTTAAGTAATGCATCAAAATCATTTAATAGTTACTTGCGATACCAATAATGACCATTCAGACATGGTTAAAGCTCACTTTCGTTCTATCTGAAAGAGATCACATTATTAATAAAGATTAGGCTTTATCACCTAAGATCACTTTTATCAACATTCACATCAGTTAAAAAAGAAATATTATCGTAAAATAACTATTTCGCCTTTCCATTTGGCAGTAAATTACATTTACAAAATACGAATATACAGGAATGAAAATACATAAAAGCGTTACATATAATATTGTAAGCTCAGAAAAATCAAGCAAGGCTCAATAACTCACCTCTGATGCATATGCAATTTGTAATCACCTGCTTTGAACTAGTCTGTAATTTAGAACCAAGTCATCTGATTTCTTCCATATATAAGCTCGCACTGTGGCTAAGCTCATTTCAGGAGACAGAACCTGGAAATAAACCGAACAGCTGGCTAAATGCACATTACTTTAATGAAAAACAGTATCTCACAAAGCAAAGTCAATTGTGAATCAAATAAAACATTCAATCAATTTGGGCCAAACAATATCAAAAAACAATTGCTGTCATCCTCAAACCAATCAAAGGCATTATATGTTCAATAACTTGATTAAAACATGAAATTGAAAACAAAGTTGGTAACACACAAGAACAGTTAAAAGTACAGATCAAATACAAGTACTACGATCTATTTTAAGACTTAAATACAAAAGCCAAAAGACTCAATTAGGAGAGTCTAATATCTGAAATTGAATTTTATAATTATGGGCCTACCAGTGGGTTAAGAATTTAAGTCTAAAATCTCATTATCAGCATCTTGTGATATCTGGTGAAAATAAAATCTAACACGACGAATAATGCCACTGCTAAAGGAAATCCTAGGTATAAAGCTATAAGGAAAATTGCATGGAATTTTGGGATAATCAAACCACGAATTTTTAAAGCATATTTAAAGTTACTGCCCAATATTTAATCAATTCATCCTGCATCATGAACTCTAGAAGTCAGTCAAAGTTGTAACTTTGCATATGCAAATTTAGAAACCAACATGCACAGTACATAATTCTAAGGAGATGTGATTTTTTCAATGACTTCCAGAAAACACCATAATGGAAAACTAAAAATGCCAATCAAGTTAGCAAATAGATTCTAGAAGGCATGCAAAGACATTGAAAAGTAAACCAACTATAGAAAAATAAAGCATGAACTTGCTCAATCTCAGCATCTAGAAAACCATGCTATATGCACAAGTAGACAACATATTACTTGCCTGGTTGTTGCACAATATTTCAATAGAAGGTTTAAGCTTTTGCCAAGGCTTAAATCCAGATTGAAAAGATCCATCCCCAACTGCTTGAAGTGGTGACTGTGACCCAGTAAGTACAGGGGCAAAACTACCATCACCACTTAAGCTATCCAAAGGTTTGTCAAGCACCATCTTCTCTATTACATAATTAATAACCTAAACCAACCAAAAAAAGGGAATTTAAATTGATCTTCAAAAAATGCATAATCTACCTGTGAGAAAAATGTTTACGTAATCCACACACATGCACACTCAAACTAAAAACTAAATTCAAAAAAAGTAATACTTTCGGAAAGCATGATCAAAGCCAACTTAACAACACATGCATAGATTATTAATGCAATTATTAATACCAATTGTCAAGTAATATAAAAACTTACTTTGTGAACTCTTAATATACGTGGGGCACTTAGCTTCCCTTGTGTGAGGATCTGGATTGAAGAGCCTTCACATGGTTGCAAATAGAAACTGCATCTGCAGTAGTTATCACAATATATATATATATATATATATATATGTATATCAAAAAGAGCATTATATAATTAGTCTGAGATTGCAATCATACTAAAACAATCAAATTCGTAGACAATTTTCATGGCAATAACCATTAAAAGTACAAGAAAGGTTCAAAGATACTGTGTTCAGTAGATAGATAACACCAAGCAACATATACCACAGAATTAATAAGATAGATTTCAACAACTTCTTAACCATATATCAACGGAGTTAAGTACCACAATTACAAAAGACATTTTGAGAAAGACTTCTCAATTCATCTAAATCAATGGTCAAGCAACATTGGACAAGGTTTTGTATATGTAATGGGTGATACAAATAGAACAAACTAGATGTTCTCCTAGTATCTAGAATACCATTCATTGCTGGTGTCTAGATATAAGGACTGTATATACCTTTTGTATCAGTACCTCTGGTACTGTTTAACTTTATATATATATATATATATATATATATATATATATATATATATATATATATATATATATATATATATATATATATTAATTTTATTGATAAAAAAAAAAAAACAAAAGACATGTTAAGTACCACCATACGTTTTGGATGTGATAAATAGATATAATCATCATAGAGTTAGGCAATTATGCTACATTAACAAAATATACAAACTGTCACAACTCACAAGCTTGGTTTATTCCTTTCAAGTACAACCATGTGATTTAATGCAACTATTTAGGGAGGGAAAAGTAAAGAGGAAGGAAAAATTACTTAGTATTTTCTCGGGGAGGTAACCGATTATTCAAAACGCAGTCTAGACACCACCAGGGGAAGTCTTTCTCATCCTTGGTTCCATCTAAATCAGTAATTTTTTTTCTCCAGGGACCTCCATGAGTGCCCTCAGTAATAATGGAAGGAGGGGAAGTAACTGAGAATTCAAATGGAGGATAAACCATAGCATCATTCTCAGAACTACCATCAACCTCAATTCTAGAATGGGCAAGACTTCTAGAAGAAATATCCTTTCCAGATAATAACTCCCCATTAGCTGGAGCTGGGGATTCCATTCTTTGCTTTCGTTTTCTCAACCAATGAGCCAATAGCCCTTTAAGGGTTTCTCGAGCCAAATTAATCTGCAGAATAAAAGGCATTGATTTAGATCGTTGACAGTAAACTACTGAAAACATTCTCATTAGGTCGCATGCATGATTCACATATTTCGTGACACAAACTCAGCCAATGTCAGTTTAACAGATTTTTCTTTTAAAAAAAACCTTAAATACTTCCATGTCCATTATACTAGGGACCATGATTATGTGCCACTAACTGACAATTGTAAAGAATTGACATCAATTATAGCCAAAAATTAGGAGCAAAATTAATATTAATATAATTAGGAATTTAAGATAAGGGCGAATACATATCATGACAATTAAGCCATTACCTTATCATCTTCAGGCTTGCCTACAATGTTAAGATCTGCTGAATACATCTCTGCAGAGAAACATTGAGGAGTGTCCAAATGGACTGACAAGCTTCCAAGCCTGGTATCCACTGTGAACCATGCAGGAATACTAACCTAAAGCAGCAATGCAGCATTGGAGGAAAATTAAAAGCCAACTTGAACAAATAAACTATTGGAAATCGTCATGTTTTCTAGCCAAGAAAAAAATATATTTTAAAATGAAATCAATGAGGTAAATCAGTAATCATACCATCTCAAATAGCTCTTCCTTTTTCTCCTCAAACGAAACCTAGATAGTCCACAAGTACAGCATGAGCTATTATGAACCGACAAATGAGTCCCCTATGGTCTATAGTTTAAATTTGTAAATAACATCCATTACAGACAGACAATCTACTTCAATAGCAAACAAGATTGTCATACAAATTACAACATGAAAATGCAACCAGTTGTCACCTTTCCGTAATCTTCAATCACAACACCTTTGGTAATCTCCCACAGCTTCACTGAATCAGATGCATCCTTTACCGAAAGTTATTCATCAGTTAAGAAAATAACAGAAAAAGGTTATGCCAATATGCAAGGCATAATAAAATTACAAGAAAACACCATGGTTACCTTTGTCAGCACATGTCTCTTATTATTCAAAACTTCATGTTGTACTATTGCAGGTGTACCCAAGATAGTTAAGGTAGGTTCTTTATATACAGGAACCTATTAACATAAGTAATTTTGACAACAAAAGGAGAATTATTAGCAGGATGGAAAGAACCAAAAGAATATATATATATATATATATATATATATATATATATATATATATATATATATATTCAACAAAAACTTATTTTGAAAACAAACTCCATCATATTCATTAACAGGAAGTACTAATAAAAAATATGTAAACTAACATGCTTCATCTATACATGTACATAGCAACTGGTATTACGAGAACGAAGAGCAACATAAAATTTGAAGATATAATAATAGGAAAGTAATATAGCGATTTTTTTTCAGAAATAAATATAACATACAGGGGTAGATCCTTCTATTGACACTCTTGCTCTCGAAAAGGACAAGTTTCCAGCTAAAAAAGAATTGCCTCTCTGGAAAATCTTTTGTGGGTCGTATCCTTCAGCTGGCCATCTATGAACTGAAGAGTCTGTTGATGCAACCCAAATGCTATCATCATGCAAAGCCAACTGAAGAATAGGGTGCTCGCCTGTGCAAAGCAAACTACTCTCTCTAGTTTGCAAATCTGTCAAGTATAACTTAGGGTATAAAAGAATACAACATTAGAATACGAGGTTCACTAGTTAAACAAGAAAAGGAGATGTAATGTGACAAATTCAAGATGTGATGATAAAAAAAATTAGTTTGATGTTAAATTTAATAGAAGGTTGCACTCACTGAAAAGTCTCTCCCTCCACTATAAACA
The DNA here is from genome assembly GCF_004193775.1 of Glycine soja. NCBI lineage: Eukaryota > Viridiplantae > Streptophyta > Magnoliopsida > Fabales > Fabaceae > Glycine > Glycine soja. The sequence goes on from NC_041020.1 coordinate 48,909,772, forward strand.
TGACTAAATGTTGGGGTGCTGGCAAGTGCCCAAACAGAATCTGTATGAACTGCATAAGAATGCACACATCTTTGCTGACCTATATCCCAAAGCCTATGAGGAAAGTTGGACAGATTATTAGTCAAACACAAAACAAAACAAAACAAACAGAAATGGTAATAACTCCATATGTGTGCATTACCTTATCATAGAGTCTGAAGATCCTGATAAACAATATCTGCAGTAATGAACATTAAAAACATCACAGCTGTCTTGTTGGGAAAAAAAACATACTACTCAATTTGAACTTAACAAATTTGTCAAATGAAATGATGCATGGCTGCATACAACGAAAAGAAAACCCAACAGCATTTAATTCACTGTATGATTGACTATTAAATAGGTCCAACATATTATAGCCAACGAAAGTATTACGTTATTCATGTGTGTTGTTATCTATATGTGTGGGAAAACATAGAAATGTCAAATGGGAAAGATCAATGCAGAGAGAGAGAGAATTTTATGATAATAAAGAAATTATAAATAAATAGGAGAAAAAGCAAGCTACCAACTTTAAAATACAATTGTAAACTGAAAAATTGCAACTAAAATTAGATATCCACTCCACAAACCTGCCACTAGAATCCAGAAGCAGAGCCCTGATGTTATCTGTATGTCCTCTTAGCTTTAGAGTCTTTGATCCTGATCTTGCATCCCAGACACGCACAACCTAGTGAACCCCAAAAAAGTTGAAGAAATAAGCCATGGTCAGAGACAACATCCCAAAACTTTCAAGCTACTACAGCGCAAGAAACCCTCTCTACTGTTTCAAATGTAAAGAAGCCTCAATAATTCAGAGCATATGCCATATTGTACCTTTTCTGTGCCACCAGAGACAAGAATTGTTCCACTTTCATTCATAGCCAATGCATAAACAGAATCTTTATGGCCTTTGGCAGCAATTGGAATGTATCCCTGAGTTTGAGTAGTGTGCATGGACATATTGTTGCTTGAGTTAATAGGACGCAAGCTTGTCAATGGTAGTAAGTTGCCAGAACCATTGATACCATTTGAAGATTCATCAATTGTAGCATCATTGCACTTAGAAACCGGAGTGATGGCAGCCTCGATATCCCATATAAAAACCTCCCCGCCAAGGCCACCAGAGGCAACAATATTGCTCTAAAATGCATGACACTATTAAACGATCAAATAATGGATTTGACGATACTGATAATTCAACCAAAGTTTCTATCTGACTCAATGTGGAACGTATAAAAACAATAAAATGAACTTTTTTCTTGACACACTTAATAAGAAGCATAAGATGTTTGAAGTACATTACATTTTTTCCTGCTGCTGCAAGGCAAGTAACATAGTCAAAGTGTTGTCGGAGTGTTCTAGTACAGGTTCCAAAGGACAAGGCATTCCATGTCTAACAAATTTAAAAAGGTGTAAATAACTATGTAAGTACTGTGTTATTGATGAAGAGCAAGGATTGATTGGAACAAAAAACAGCTTGCAATCAACAAACCTTAAGGGTTGTATCTGAAGAACAAGAAACAAGTGTGCTATCACCAACAAGAACAGCATCATTAACCTGCAAGAATAAAATAACATTTACATACTCAATTGTATGCTGTTGCTAGCGTTATAGATTGTGCAGGTGTCATGCATTGTGGGTAATGGTATAACTTAAATGCTAATGAAACAGGGTTTGGACTTTCGGGGAAAAAGTAAAAGTTGAAGAATGATCATAAGTTCTGGCACATTGACATGTTGAACAAAAAAAATTGCATAAATTTCTGGTAACATAAGGATATTTTAAAGAAAAAAATGTCCAGGTGAAACTTAAGGATATTATGAATTTTACGATACAAGAGAAGGAAACAAGACAAAAAGACAGCCTAAGTTCAAGAATGCAGTGATAACTTTATCTCACACAATACAATACTCAAATTCAGTTGCACTTGCAGTTTTAGGATTTTCTGAACATGAGAATCCAATGGGTTTTCATTTCCTTTTCTCTTTCAACCATACCTTTTCTATTAGAATTAAGCTCATTAAACTTCAACACAAAAAGAACACAACAAATCATTATAAACTGCATGAAAGAATGTCTGAAGAAGAGCACAAAAAGAACTAAACAAAATATACTAAATAAAAACAAATATCAAATTCACACCATTACAGACCTATTTTGGAAGAAGAAAAGCACAAAACTCATCCTAATCAAACAGTCCCCACATAATCAAAACCAAGATGGAAAAATCCCAAGAATGAGACATGTTTTGCACATGGCATGGTAAATAGGTTTCCCACGTTGCAATATCATATACTTTCTTACACCTTTTTGACCTCACCAAAGAGATTGGGAATAATTTTTCTTTTTTTAAAAAAAAAAAACATTAGGTGAAGCTTCATCAAGTAACCATGGTAAAAAAAACAATATTATGTACCACAAGTTACAAAATTAGAAGTCAACTAACAAATCAAAAAGGAAAGAAAAATAAAAAAGGATTACCCAATCGACATGAGATTCAAAGGTAGCCGATGATGTTGCTCTATTCACATCTAGTGCCCATCGTTTTAACCTACCATCACGGCTCCCAGTGAAGAGATAATCAGACCCATCAGATGCTGCAGATGTAAGTAGAGCCAGACAATTTATGCCTGCACAATGCTGCAGAAAAGAGCCAACTTACATATGATTCTAGACTGTGCAACTAAGAAAACTATCAAAATTGAAATCAACCAAAATAAGAAATATTGATGAAAAAATAAAAATCTTTGACATAACACCATGCAAAGCAAAATGCTAAGTACCTGGAATTAAGGAGCCAAGCCAAGTACAATATGAACTATTAATGAAGGTTTGATTAATTAGAAAGTAAAATATTGGATAAATATTAAAAAGAAAAGGTCAAGATATGCCTACCATTAAATGGGTCTAAGTCAATGTAAAAAGAGAAAATAATATTAAATTTAGGGTAAACCTCCATTTTGATCTTTGTAAAATCTTTGGAACACCAATTTGGTCCTCAAAAGGTTATCACATCTATTTGATCCTCAAATGACAGGTTTTAATATCAAATTAGTGCAAATATTGTTTAATAGGACCCAATTGATGTGAGTCAATAACCAAAATTCTCGATAGAGCACAATTTGATGTCACTAATTTTTTAGCAGAAAATTAAGTTAAAAAAAAATTGCAAGAACCAAATTGGGGATTCACTGTATAATTTAAATAATATATTCATCCAAGTAAGAAATGCATGTGTTTATTAAAAACAACCAAGGTTATCAATGGCAGATGGCAGAATATGGCTGAGGGCCAAAATTCCACCAAATAAACACATCATTGCAGCCTATGGCACTGCCATAGCGGGCCTCCCTACACAAATTGCCTATGGCGGAGGGGTCGGAAAACACCATAGCATAGCATTATGGCAGCACTATAACGGTTATTTAACAACATTGAAAACAGCCCAGTCAGGTTCAACTAGTTAACCCATTTGGAAGCAAAGGAAAAATTTATAAGCATAAAGATGCAACTACTAGAAGCAAGCATGAAACTTGTCTGTTTTCATGGAACAGAAAAAATAAATAAATAATGAGTTCACCTTTGTGTCATCAGAATCATTCAACACGTAGGTTATTCTCTTCTCCTTGCGCGGGCGAGTTGAATTGTTTCCGTTACTCGCACTACCCACACGGTGCATTGCCGAAACTGTTAATTACACAAATCACATAGTGTAATTAATAACCTCAGGTGAAAAAATAATTCAATATCAGGAATTCTACTTAGGAGCATTGGCAACCGCATTAAAAATAAAATGAAATAAAATTAATAGTTTGTGAATTATGACCATTTATTTAACCAAAGAAAGTTTGCAGCGCAGAAAAACTCTCTCAAGGGCACAGTTAAAGACAGACACATCCAAACACTTCTACTCCCACAGAAACCACACACAGAAAAGCATTAGGCATAACCGCATAACGGTATAACCCGGGAGCTCCAAGAAACTATAATTAAGAATTCTCTGTAGCAGTAGCTAATCATTATCAAATATCTTCTGCCATTATATGAGACGAACCTTACTCTTTATCCCAAATACTGATACTAAAATCTACAACTCTATAAGTGTTTTTCACATTTACTAAGAAGCTAAGCTAATAGTTATAGCTCCCACGTCCTAGACCTGATTTCGTAATTCTCAACCGGTTTCCAAACACGCTACATCCTTTCTTATAATAATTCAATGTTAACCTCAGAATCCAGGCGAAGTTCACACTTATTCATTCGATACTGTCCGAACCACCAGTCAAAGCATAATCGCATATCAAACGCATCGAAGACTCAATGCGAATCAAATCAAAACGCAGAGCTACGTAATCAATAACCAAACGCACACCTAAAAGCCATAACAGACCGAACACGCAGAAGCTATTGAATACCCCAAATCATCGACATAAATAACGCAAACGAAGGAAAAGAGAAAACAAATAAGAGGTCGGAAAACGAAAACATAACCCTTCGCACAAATTAAGCGGCACGATCATAAGGTAAAGCGCGTTGCAACGAAGTATGGGCTAAAATAGACTAATTATACGATGCGATAAACTGTTTCGTAGAATCGGAAGCAGAAAATAATCGAACAAAAGGAAATCGAGTTGGAGAAGGAGAAGATGGAACAGTGGAAGGAACAAACCGTGATCAGTGACGAATTCGACGCACTTTGAGTGCTTGTTTTGTTGCAGTGACGGAGCTTCAACTTTAGAGAGAGAAAGTGTTTGGGAGAGAGAGAGAGAATGGTGAGGGCAGCGAACGTGAGTGTGTAAATATGGGCGTCCAGATTTATTCCGGCAGATCCTTTGACCCGTTTTGTGCCTTTTTAATTGAGGGCAAGATGGTCTTTACACGTCAATGAAGGATAAACCAAAGCTAGATAGAGAGGAAAAGTACGCAGCTTTGGCCGCTGATTAACGCTCGCTCGCGTTTGATCGTAACTCATAAGCAGCACCGTCTGGAACCAGGGCTTTCAAACGGGTTGTTTTTTATCTTTTCAGAATCGGAATAAGCACGTAGTAAAATCTTATAAATTAAAAAATAAATCAATTAAGGAAAAAAGAAAAAGAAATTTTGAAATATGGTTATGCAATCAGTTTTAAATTGTCTTACGCCGATAGTCAATTAAATCTCTCTATTATTATGTTATATCATATTATTTAATTAAATTAAAAAAATATTATCTGAACATTATGCTACACACTCTATTTTGCACCCTATGTAATGGTGTTAATACTCTGAACTTGTTAAGTAGATGTTTACATAGAGGTGCACAAAATGTCTAAGTGACATGTTTGCTAAGATAAGTATTAGAGTTAGTTAAAGTAATTGTAAAGGTAATTATTTCAGTTAGTTTGTTAGAAGTTACTTAATTTTAAGTTGATGTATATATAGTAATTATTGTGTAATCATTCACCAATTTTCAATGAATTCATTTTCTAGTTCTCTCATCTAACATTGTATCAAGAGAAATTCTTTCGTATTCGTAGTTTTTTAGCTTCTCATGAAGCATCTTCATCTTTAAGCTTATTCTATTTCATTGAAGTTTTCTCTAATTTTCTTTCATGACAGTCCTGGATGAATCCATTCTATCGATAATTTGGGATCTTGGAAGAAGGCAATGAAGATGGTGCTTCTTGACAAGAACAAGTTCGATTTTGTAGATGGTTTTGTTCTAGAACTAGATGTTGGATCCGCTATTCATTCTCTTTGGCATCACAATGATAACATAGTTGCTTCTTAGCTTTTGAATTCACTTTCGAAGGAGATGCAGGTTAGTGTTTCGCATTGTTCTTCAACTAAGGCTATTTGGAGTAATCTCAAGAAACGTTTTGAGCAACGCAATAGCCCTCTCATTTTTCATCTGAAACGTGATCTTGTTTTGCTTGAGCAAGGGTCTATGCCAGTTTCTTCTTATTATGCAAAGTTGAGAATGATTTAGGAGTCATTGATTGAGTTGAAACATGCTCACACATGTACTTGCAATGACATAAAACCATGGAGTGATTATGATCAAATGGAATATGTCATGCCTTTTCTCACGGGTCTCAATGAAGCCTATTTGTCTATTAGGGATCAAATTTTGTCCATGGATCCATTCCTTTCTATCACCAAGGTGTTTTCTCCTATTGTTCGAGAAGAAAAGTAGAGGGAAATTAATGCTTCAGTTAATGTTGAGTCTTCTCATGCCTTTGTGGTCAAGAATGGTGTTGATTCCAAAAACAAGAATGTTCAGAAAGATTGCCCAACCTGTGTTTATTATGGCATTCAGGATCATATGAAAGCTCAATGCTACAAACTGGTTGGATATCCACCAAATTACAAGAAGAACGAGTCTTCTTCAGCTTTTGTAAATCAAGTTTTTTTTTTTGCTTTTATGAATCGTGTTTCTTCTGTTTGAGCTTTTACCCAGTTGGATCAAATAGATAATCGGGTAAAAAATATAATCAATTTAGCTGGTTTCGGACATATTATAAATATTGTAAAAGTTGATATTAACCAACATTTGGTTAGTGAGTTGGTCGAACGTTGGAGAATAGAGACACAAACATTTCATTTTCCACATGGGGAGACAACCATTACTTTACAAGATGTGGTTCTACAGTTGGGCTTGAAGATTGATGGATCGCTGGTAACCGGTTTCATCACCGGTGATGTACGTGTTGCTTGTCAGACATTACTCGGGAAAACTCTACCGGATAAGTATGTAAAAGGTAAAATGATTTACCTAACTTGGTTGTGACAAAATTTTCAATAACTTCCCGTTGATGTTGATGATGTTGTCATTGCACAACATGCTAGAGCTCATATGATGATGATTATAGGCGGTTGTTTGATTTCATATACATCAGGTGGAAAAGTTCATTTTATATATCTTCTTTTATTATCAAATTTAACTGAGGCAATTCATTACAATTGGGGTGCAGCAGTATTAGCATCCCTTTTCTGAGCTCTAGATCGAGTTGTGAAGCCGGACCAAACAGAAATCGATGAATGTTTGTTGTTGCTACAGTCATGGGCGTGAGACCGCATTAAATGTATTACCTCAAAGATATATCACATATCCATGGAAGAAGTAAAAGAAGGACTCAAATTTCCTCTTGCACGAAGGTGGTCTCGTCCAAGGACCGAACCAAATATTTCTACCAATTGGATGAGATTGATACGCATCATATTTGATAAACTACATATTAATGAGGTTCATTTTTGAATTTTCATGAATTAACTATTTTTTCCGATTTCCTATTCGATTATAAATATGTTACAATAATAATGTATATGTTACAGTTCTTGTGGACTCCTTATGACACACCAGAAATAAGGTCATTAATTAATGATGTAGAGATATCAATGATTGTTGGGGCAAAAGTCTCTATCATATGTTTTGCAATTGTCGAATGACATCCAATAGACAGGGTCATGAGACAATTTGGACTGCGACAAATTATTTTAGATGACCCATCAAACCTAGATCAAATTCACGACATAGATATGAGAGGGAGAACACATATTTTTTGGCCTCACCATCATCGTCACTGGATTCTCAAATGGAATCATTGGAATAATTATATTGTTCATGGTGAAATGGACCAAGGTCTTTTACATGAAAATTCAAAATACATGCAATGGTATATACATCGAACTAGATGATATATATCGCGTGAAGGAGCAATATCTACTGAGGTTGTAAATCTACTTTACAATTTTAATCATTCTTGATATTATTATTCATTATTATTTCTAACTTTATAAATTTGAATCACAGTATTATCCTGGTCATCACCAACATCAATCATATGCGGAACCTAATGTACCTCGAGTGCATGTTCTTGGATTTATGTCCCAACATCATCCATCACAAGCACAATATCAATCAACAAGTTTTTCTGGTCATGCGTCTGAAGGATGTCAACAAAGTTTTCAACCACTGAGATTCTCATCATATATACCTCAATACTCATTTCAAGTCTATTATATCTCAAATGTTTTTTATGGCTCCTCACAAATGTTTGTCACCACTTTCAACACTCCACCATCTACATATAATGTTGCACCATCGAGTTTTTGTTATTGCCCATCATTACCTACTCAAATACGTGATATGAGTCACGAATATGAGGACGAGGATGAGGATAACAACAATAACAACGATGATGACAATGATGATGTTGACAGTGTTGATAAAGATGACAACAGTGGTCATCATGTACTTCAACAACAAAGGAGAATTACACGTCAGCATCCTAGAACAAGAGGAGATAGAGGCAGTCGACCGTGAGGACAACAAATACAGACAAATCAAGCCCAACAAGATGAGAGACCCATACGCATCTAGAAGGAACTTATTGTGGGACATCGTCTCATTATTAGTTTAACAAATATATAATTTTTATTTAAATATAATCAATTTTTAATTTAAAATCTTTCAATTTTTTTAATGTATTTTTATTGATAGATTATTTAAACTTTAAATAAAAAATATTTAAAGTAAACTATATTAAAAATATATATAACATGTTTTAAATAATAAAACATTAAAATAAAATAATAACATATCAAATAAAATCACAAAAAATATACTAATAAAATCAACTTAATATTATTTATTACATATTTAAATATATATATTTTTTATTTTTTTATTTTAGAAAAATAAAATCATAAGCATTACTAAATTTAAAAAACAAATTTACGAAAAAGGAATAGGTTAAAAAATTTAAAACACGGCTGCAATTCTGCAAATATTAAAACATCATTTTTTTAAAAAAATAAATCAAGTTACTACTTAGAAGTTGTATACCTTAAAAAATTAAAAAAAAGGTTTTACGAATTTAAAATCCTAAAACAAAATACGACTTTAAAATTAAAAAAAATAGTTTAATAAAAAAGAATCCAAATCATAGTTTTCCATTGGTATTTGGTGTTTAATTAAAAAAAATTAAATCAAAAGTTTTTAGCTGAAATAAGTAAATTGTCTTTTTATTATAAGAAGAAAAAAAATACCATAGGCGACTGGGCGCAGTGCACGCTATTCCGAGCATATGAACGACGTCGGTTTGAGCCTAGCGCAGCATTTCAATTTCGAAGGAAATTCTAACCTGGTTCCGTTGGTGCTGAGTTTCAGGCTTGCAGCAGCCATAGAAGTGTAGGAGTTGGAGAGAGAGTGATCAATTCGATGCCTTCACTTCGCATCCTAAACAAAATCTGTTATTCGATAAACCAGAATTGCAAATGCCAGTACCGAACAATCTCCTCCACGGCACAGTTGCAGGGTTCATGGATGGAAAAGGTCAAAAACGTCATCACCGGCCAAAACAGCACGCCCCAGTCCCAGGGAGACGCCTCCGAATCATTCAGTCTGCTCCGTCAGTTCCTTTTATTTCCAATTTCACCCTCGCTTCTCCCTTCTCCCTTCTCCTTGCTTACATCGTTATTAATAATGATATTATTGCTCACACTCACAGGTTTTGCGGATGAAATGAAGAATGCAAAGAGAATAGGCGCGTTTAAGGAGTTCATGGTTGGGCGAAGCAGCGAAGCCACTTTTTCCTCCGCCTTCGACAAATACGAAGCCATAATTCGATTTCTCGGTGCTTTGGACCCCACTGGAGAGGTTTCTACATAAATTCACGCTTCACTTTGTTTTTTTGTTTTGTTTTTTTTTTTTTTATTTTATTTATCATGTCTCATGTTTTTATCTTGTTTTATAATATTCAGAATCTCCAGACAACTCAGAAACAAGAAGCGGCAAAACATTGTAATTGCACGATTGCTGATGTGGAGAATGCACTTGCCAAGTTTACTTGGGCCAAGGAAGCACAGAAGAAGTTAGAGAAGCTAAAAGAAGAAGGAAAACCAATGCCAAAAAGCTTTGCTGAAGTAATGCTTCTAATTATTACTTTAATTCCTTACAAGTTACAACCTAGTTGGGCTCAATTTATCATCTTATGAAGAAATTTTAGTTTGGGGAATGCTTCATTAAAAGCTTACCTTTTTTTTTTTTTTTTAATCTTGCTTTTGTCGTACTTCTACTCGAAAATAGGTATTGATTGGACAATTTATCTCGACATTTGGGGTTTGGTTTAAGTAGATCAATTGGGTCCTTTAGCCTAGCCTGCTGCCAAGCCTAGTCCATAGTTTATTTCGGTGATAATTGATAAAGTAATTACTACTGGCTTCTTGAATGGGGGATAACAGAATTCCAGAATTATACTGCATGTAGATCCATCAGAACTGCTTCCCTGAGTTTGGCTTATGTTGCTAGCAGTGTATTGTATAGCATCATGCTCCAAATCAAAACAAAGTATCTAAATGTTGATGTCTTTGTCAATGTCTGTTATATTTTTCTGTTGGCTTTTGTTGTTGTATTGATCTTTAATTAGAATTTCTTTCAAAATTTGCATGATTTGGATGTATATATGTAATACAAATGAAGTCACTGACATCTTTGATGACTATGATTTGTGTGAGAAGTATATGCAGCAAGATAAGAACTTTACAATGTCAAATAATTAGTGTAAATGCTTTTTGGGGTGTTCAATTTGAGTTTAACCAGCTATATTTTATATTTCATGTTCTCTAGGTCCAAAAGCTAGTTGGTTCAACTCCATTGGATCTTGCTAGGTCTAATTTGGCCCAAGCTGGACAAATTAGCAGGAATGCACTTTGTCCATGTGGTTCAAAGAAGAGATACAAAAGGTTGTTTTTCTCCCCTTATTTTTTTTTAAAAAAAATTCTTAGGCACCAAACTGATTCCTGATTATTTCTTCTGTCTTGTGGTAGTTGCTCGTTCTATCAGTTCTAGACTTATAGGGAAACTAAATCTTAATTGTTTATTACTTTAATTTTTAAACTGGATATGGTTTTTTTTTTATCCTCCCCACCCCCCAAAAGTTATGAATTTAATATTTCATACAAGAAATCCAGAATCTTCATGAAAAGATTTTCGAAATTAATCACCTTATGCTACTCCATATTTATTTATGAAGGTGCTGCGGAAAGGATTGAAGGAATTCAGAGATTAAATGTTAAACTGCCAGGAAGCCTGATCTGTTATGGTGGTTTCATACCTACACATGGCTAAATTGATCTGCAGTTGTACCTTATTTTATTCAGTTCAGATCAAGTTGGCCAATGCGCTAGACTGCAAACATGCCCCTAAGCTGATTTTAGGATGATATATTTTGCCCAACAGTTGCGTGATTTTCTTTAGCTTTCTAATTTTTGAGGTGATCATAGGCAGAACCAAACAGAATATTTTTGTTTTGTTCAAGAGTAGTTAGTTAGTTCTCTTCTTTCCCTTGCTCCTGCCTAATTAGGCAAGGGAATAAGAAATAATTGTAGTCTCGTTCTAAAAGTCAAAATGCTTAAACTCATTTTTTACTGATTTATGTCATCATCATCATCATTTTAGTGCCCGTTTGGTTATGCATAACCAAACTCTGATCCACGCCTATTCGTTGCTTCAGCGTTTTTTCTTGAAAATTGACGCAGAAATGGTTCAAGACTTGAGTCACGGACGTGGTACCAAACACAATTAATACATCTATCGGATTCAGGATTTGGTACTCGAGTTGCATCAGTAGATTTGGGTTTTAAGATATAGGTAATGGTGAAAAGGAGACTTGATGTGGAATATTTTCTTTAAGTATGGCAGTCAAGTTCAGTGGCGAGGCGTAGATGACCTCACACTTAGTCATTGGAAGTACTTAAATTAATTATCAAACTGGGGAAGAAAAAGTGGCACATGGATGCTGGAAGTTAAAGTTACATGGTTGGACCCCGATAACATGCCTTTGCCTTTCTATTTTCTGCGGGTCTTCTAGCAGACCTAAACAACTTACTGTGATAGCGTTCTCCTATTCACGTTCGAGTTGAGACACTCTCAATTCTCAACTTAGGTTTTAGTATTGATATGGATATTTATTGCAAGAAATTATGAAAATGAATATGGTTTTTACTTGTCTCATACTCATTATTTTTTAAAGTATTAATCTTAAAATTAAAAATTAATATTATACTCATTCTTACAACTTTACAATTATAATTACATCTCTATTATTGTCGTGTAACATCTTTGACCTCATGATTATGCTATAGTGAGGAACTGAGGATATTTTTCAAGTTCGTTCGCAAAACAGCGTTGTTAGTCTGGCTATCTTTTTTTTTTTTGCTTACTTGAAAAAGAACGAGCAACGAGAGTGAGTTCTTAGCATTGAGCCATTGAGGTATGTAGAAGGTATTTTTTTAATGTGGGAATGAGAATGAGAAATATGATATCTTATCAAAATTTGCATGTGTCATCCCCGTTACTAATGGCCTTAACCTTTTACTCGCCAATCTCAAGGAAACTTTTGCAGTGCATTGTGGTTGTGTAAGAATAGTTTTTATTTATTTTTAATTATTAAGCCATATCCAACACAAATCCTTAAGAAGCACAATATATGCGTGAACATAATATCTATAAGTATAATAAATTAAGTTAAAGATAATACTACTATTTAATTTTATTATTTTAACATGGACTTCAGCTTGAATTAAGTACTGTGCCAATGCAAAAATTGCTTTTCAAAGAATGCTTCTAGTACAAATCATTCATGTTAACACAATTTCTACGTTTCAGTACAAATTTGTACATATGAACCGCAATTTACCTTGCTCCTAGTAGACAGCAATCAAAAGTTTAATTAGCGAAGGCCGATTATATATAGAAGAAACACAAGTTATTTACGGAAATAGATGTTCTCAAGTTAGATGCTGACATGATAAGGTCATGGGAAAATATTATATTTTACTCACTCTAAATAAAATTTGATAAAATTTCATCTATTTAACTGATTAATCTTCGCACGATATCATCAGGTAATATAAGATAGTCTATTATCAAGCAACAGAAGAGTAGAAACAAGATTGTTAAGAAAATCAACATTTGTAGAACAAAAGTTGGAACGTGTCTTATCTCAAAACACACAGCTTCAAAGAGGTAAAAAGGTGTGCGGACTAGCTGGAAAACTGGAGGTTATAGGAAGAACATGGTATCCATGTTTTCTCCTGCTCATTATCCACTGTCTATCGTGAACCTTTTATGCCTATTATTGTCTTTTTATGAACTAGTGGAGCACAAATTGGCGAGTGAGTAATGATACTTTATAATGGAGTCATTATTGTTACAGCAGTCTGCACTATTTAAACCACTTAAAACTTAAAATGTTCGTGATCTAAGTGTACATCGTTTTCATGTTATTTAGTTATTAGTGAGTGTACACCTTTCACCATGTGATAAGAGTTCTAGGACTAGGAAGGGTTAACTTGTTTGGATTAGTTTAAAATCTCATAGAGATGCAGGGATGCTGTACAATTGTTGAGAAAAGATGATGTTAAAGTGAACAATCCAACAGGCTCTTCCTCATTTTTATTTTTTCCATTCTTTTCGTTGGTTTCCAGTGTAAGATTAAACAGAATTTTCGATGTTTTGAATAATATTAGAAAACTAGCTTAGCATTCCTGCAGAGTTTGGCAATCCACAGAAAAAAAAGAACAAGAAAGTTGAAATACTTAGTCCCACACCGGACAGGAAGATGCATGCACTAAGTCGGAGACAGTATAAATACGGACCAACCAGCTACGATTAAAAATACTTACCTGGATGGGGTCGATGGGTGATCAAGAAGGCCTATGGCCTAGGTTGGTGACTTCCATTGCACTTGGGATGGGTGCCCACCTAAGGTCTCCCCAAGTGGGAGAGCCTACATCATAATTTATGGTAGTGGGGACTTGCGTTCGCGCAGCCCCCTATTTTAAGTTCAAGCTTCTACTACACCTGTGCATCAATTACCATAAGCAATGTGTATATTAATACTCCACCAGAAGGAGGTTGAAATTCTTGTAGGAGGGAAGTTAAAATTGTTAAAGCCAAATATAGCGGGTGTTTTTCTGATTTTGCAACTGTATAAGATCGGGAATATGCAGTAACGCTGAGGACTAATTCATCTAGCATTTTGTCCATGTAAGAAATGTCCCCTAAACCTATCGAAAGCATGCACAACAACAATAAAGGGAAAACTCATTTTAACTGGAAAAGGGTCAAATTTTGAAATGTTTTTTATAAATTAAACACAAATATTGAATTTATTCTGTTTCATGCATAAATAATTTCATTATGAATTCAAGTGGCGGGGTTAGGCTTGTTGGGATGGCTTCATCTTTAGTTTAACATAGGATATTGGTAAGAAGTCAAAATAAAAATAACTAATAATGAGCATTGAATATATATGCCCACGGTTTTTTCTTTCGAAATTTTGAAGGTTCAAATCATTTTTTGAGAAGTGGAACTATGGTTTCTTCTCTCTTTCCCACAGAGAAAGAATGTCTACTCTCAATACTAAGTTCTTGTTTCTTTTTTAATTAATTCATTTTCAGAATTATTATACACAAAAACTAGCTTGAAAAATTTGTGCCCATTGTCCAAGACTCCATCCATGACTAGGCGTCTAAGCCGCATCGATTAAGTCCCATATCGCTTAGAAAATATGACAATCACTCCAGAGCTTATTATAAAAGAGACATTTTTAGACTAAGGCATTCATACCTTTCTCGGCCTTTTGGCTAAGATCAAGTGTAGTATCTGTTCTTATCAGTTTAATATCTGATATGTGGGTCATTGGTCCACACGATATTAAATTACTTTTTTAAAGGGGAGAGGCCAAGACAGTAGCTTGCTACTGGGTCTCTCATGTGTCGCCCATGCGTTGCACTATAGCTTTGGGCTTGGCACTCCCTCCGATAAAATTAAAGTTTTTCGAAAGAAAGAAAAAATGTAGGGAAGTTAGTTTCTAATACGTATAGTCTTCCCTATCAAAATATAAAATCTTATTTATCTACTAATACACAACCGTGTCTCGTATGTTTTCTGTGGTGGTAGTTGATGCGGGTTTGTTCTTCATTAAACAGGTTTCACTGATTTATATCATTTTAATATTGGATTCAGAACTTGGTACTCAAGTTGTGCATTAGTAGATTCAGGTTTAAGGTATATTTGGTGAAGGGAAAAGGAACAGGGGACAAATGCATGGCTCAAGCATGACAGTCAAGTGAATTGGCAAGGTAGGTGAGGATGACCTCACAGATGGTTAAACTAGCTTAGCATGCCCGGAAGTATTTGCGTTCGCGCGGCCTCCTCTTAATTGAGTCTTATATTTTGTTGTTTCTTATTCAAGGTTCTGTTGTACATATGAAACTTTTCTAAAGTAACGTACTGTAAGATGGTAATAAAACATTTGGGAAAAAATGGAAATTATATTAAACCCAAAATGATACAATAATAAACGGGGCATACCCCGCAGTTAAAGAAAATCAAAAGTCTTCCTAATACAAGAAGACATATATCAAGATGCTAAAACAAATGCAACATGTGCGTTTGTCTTATACATAAGAAACTTAATCTTGCTAATAACCTCTATGACAGAAAATTGATAATCTTAAAAAATCAGCTTGTTCCTAGACAGCCAAATGCAGTAGACTGTAATTGCTATAGCCAGGCAACGTAATTTTTCTTGAACACCTGATGTGGATCTGCCCCTAATTAAAGAGTCAGTAATGCGCTGTAAAGAAGTGAAACGCCTGCGGAAAGGAGCCAAATCACGAATGTGAGCCCAAACTTGGAGAGATTTTCTGCAAGAAAAGAATAAATGAGCATTTGACTCAGGCTCATTTAAACATAAAGGGCAGAGGGAACCCTTGTTCAAAAAAGCAACTTTGTCAAGAGTAAGCAGCCGATTCCTTTTAACAAGCCACAAAATGAAAGACATCTTAGGGGGGATTGCTGGGTTCCATATAACAGAACACCAACTAACAGTAGGCTTGACACCTCTAATGTATTCATAGACTTTGTCAACAAGCAATTGTTCATTGGTGCTCTAAGATTGAATCCTCTTTTTGGCCTCTTCCGTACTTAGCTCTTTAGAGATAATAAAGTCCCTTATTTGAATGATTTTCTTTATCAAAACTGAATCTGATGAAGAAGAATTGTAATTCCACACATCGCTCCCTCTGAAATAGTAATGGTGAATCCACCGAATCCATAGAGAATCTTTCTTACAATAAAAGTCCCACAGAATACGGGAAAGAAGCGCAAGGTTCCATAGTACTTTAAGACGTTGTTTAATAGATGACCGAAAGGCCATAGAAGTGAATCAGATGGAAATACTGGCCTTGACAATATATTAGTTTCTAGCCCGTCATTTTATTATTTTAAATTTTATAAATCTTGTTATACCTTTCTTTTTTAGTTATTAAATAACATATTTGGTGTTTATGTAATATTTTTCGAGTAATTCAATGCACATTGGCGAGTAATTCAAGCCCCCAGTTTCATTTAGTACCTTGGAACTATACCATTTTGGTCATCTTGTAGTGGTGGTGCCCAGAAATTAATTTATAATATAACCACAGCATCAGGAACCAAAATAATGCATATTTGACCAAAATGGCAAGGGTGGATCTTTCCATTTATAATATAACCACAGCATCGGGAACCAAAATAATGCATATTTGACCAAGATGGCAAGGGTGGATCTCTCCAGGATTAGTCTCCGACCATTCAAGATGAGTGATGTTGACGATTTCTTGATATGGGCAGGGGATGATCAAGTGACTCGAAACCTCCGATGGAAGACGTGTGGTTCAAGGGAAGAGGCTCTGGCCTTCATAAGGGATGTTTGCATACCTCACCCATGGCGTAGATCAATCTGCCTTGATGACCGTTCCATCGGCTTTGTTTCGGTGTATCCTTGGTCGGGCGATGAAAGGTGCAAGGCCGACATAGGCTATGCTATTGGGACCAACTACTGGGGCCAAGGGATAGCTACCAAAGCACTCATGACTGCAGTGCCTCAAGTCTTCAAGGACTTTAACGAATTGCTAAGGTTGCAGGCTTTTGTTGATGTTGAGAACAAGGCTTCTCAGAGGGTGTTGGAAAAGGCTGGGTTCCTTAGAGAGGGTGTCCTCAGAAAGTACACTTATCTTAAGGGGGTTGTTAAGGATTTGGTTTTGTATAGTTTTTTGTCAACGGATGAAATTACTTCTTGTGACTAGTTTAATTTGTAGTAATGTTTGGCCTTGTTTTGGTGCAAATAATGTAAAATTCACTGTAATAATATATTTTTGCATCTATGTCCTTGGTTTTGTCATGGATATGCGTGTTTCTGGCGTCCTTTCATTTGAGAATATAGAGTTGGATTTAACATTGTTTAGTTTTGGAACGCAAAGCTATGGCTTGGGAAAAACTTGTTTGTCCTTGCCAGCTCCATGTTGCACACTTTGAAAATAATCCATTAATAATACCCAAAGAGTGTTTACTCTAATCCTTTTCATGAAAGCAGACCAATTATACTCGTTTGAGACAGATTCCTCCATCTGATGGTGTCGTGATGTTTAACTTCAATCCATTATAAACACAACTTTCTGCAAAATTGTGTTTCCCTTGATCACTATCTGCAAAATTGTGTTTCCCTTGATCATATGGTTTACTGTTGTGCATGTGGAAAACATCACAATCATGGATGTAGTATGCGTATGGACTTCCCCAATAGTTTTTGAATTTGACCCACTGATTTTAATACATTGATGCCTTCTCTGCTATTGACAGTCACTTGTTTCACTTACTATTTTGATATAGACATTAACATTAGACTAGGCTTTGTTAATCCAAAGATGCAAAGATAACAACTATTATTTACAAAACTGATACCTGGTAGTCTCACATCGTTCAAAATGCATGCGGATCTGGTTTAGTGCCCAACGAATGCCATGTTTTTGCACGCAAGGCGTCATCTATTTATCATTCTTTTTTTATCTGTTTTTGAAACCAATCATTTTTTTTATATCTAAAAATCAAATTATATGATATTTTGCATTTTTTCAATTTACATATTTATGAGAATTAAATAAAATAATAATCAAATTTTAAAAAAGATTCTGTCTATTTTATAATTTGATTACAAGATTATATATAAACATGTTACATTATATTTTCCCACTGAAAACTTTTGGCCAAACTTTTATAAATGTTTAATTTATATATTTATTGAAACTATTACTTGTACTTAAGATGCATTTAAATCTATCTGCTTTTCTTTTTTAACAGCATTTACACCTATCTGTTTAATAAAAAATCGATGAGCTCGATATTTAATATAAATGATCAACTCTTATATTGTACCCGTAATTAAGGTAGATCTAGTGTGTACCATTATATCAAGGTGATCAGAAACAACACGAAGTTAAGTCTTAAACATACGAGAAAAACATATATAATTGGCTATTTGCAATTTGGTATGGCAATGATCTTGTGACGAATCACCCTGCGACCATTCAAATTGAGCGATGTAGATGATTTCATGGTATTAGCAGGTGATGATAGAGTGACAAAGCTTTTGTTGCTGTGGAGAACAAAGCATCCCAAAGGGTGTTGGAAAAGGCAGGGTTCGTTAAGGAGGCCATACTCAAAGTATTCCCATGTCAAGGGGATTATTAAGCATGTGGCTATTTTTAGTCTTGTGTTACAGGTTACCCATCCTCCATTGTAACAACCAATCATTGGTATGGGGAGTCTGAGTGGTACTTGTGGTAATTCGTGAAAGCCAAAGTCAGTCTTCGTTTCTAGTCTTTTTGCATTAGTTGATTACTTGATCTTTGCAGCATCTGAAAATGCTGCATTCTGTTTCTGAAAGGTTGCAAAATGCTAGTGTGGTATCTTGACTATTAAATTAGTTCTCCCTAGATAGAACACAAACCTGGTTCAGGTCAGATAGCTTTAAAAAATTGCTGTTGAAGTTGGTTGACGTTAGTAAAATGTTAAAACTGCTGTTAAAGCAACCCAAACTGCCTATTGTATTAAACTAAAACTTATTTCAATATCTTATCCTAAGCTTTCAGATTTATGGTCGAACTTGTATTCATAAATTTTTGCTTACTGTCTTACCCTTCTAAATTGATTATATTTCTTTTCACCCTATTTAATCTTGTAGTCATTTAGGATAAGTTATATCATAACTAGCTTGATAAATCTATAAAACAGTAGGCAAGAAATTAACCTAAATTCACATATATAGAGAATATCTTCAAGGTCCCGAACTGATAAACCAAAACAGTCCAGGTTAGGCTTTTAAATGTTAATGATATTTTGGGTTAGAGTCTTTTAAATGTTCTCTGTTCGAGTTCAGGTTGGGCTTCAACACCAACCGAACCCATGTACCCCCATATTACACTTCCTATGTGATATTCACTGTGTTCATAAATTATATACGGAGAAAAGAAAAGGAAAAGATTAAGATCGTTAGTAATTAAACAAATATTTAAATACACTACGTGCCAGAGTGTAGAGTCCCACATGTTATCCAAAGTAACAAAACAATACATGTAACACTGCAATCTGATAGCAATACCACAGTAGTAGACCACAAAGGAACACCAAGAGGCCCAGGTAACTTGGCCACTACGCGTAAGGAGGCAGCACTAGGAAATGGACAAAACAGAATAACAGAATACCTTCTAGATAATAGTAACAAAGAAATCTCTTGGTTTTCCCTTGTGATCTGCTACTGTGGTATTGCTATCAGCAACAAATCTTTGTTAGTAGTATCTAGAAGATATTCAGTTATTCTATTTTGTCCATTTCCTAATGCTGCCTCCTTTGTGGTCTGCTACTGTGGTATTGCTATCAGCATCTTCTACTTTTAGTTTTAGCTTGTGATATTGATTCATATTGCGGTGAGCTGATGATGATACTCATGTCCCATCTGTTGCATCATCAAGTAGGACCACAGGGAAAGACAGAATTCAAGCATCGAGAAATAGAACATGAACTCATTGTGGAACCCAAACAACTGAACAAGTTAATTATCATGTATAAGTGATTTGTTAGCTTGTAGCTTCCTCACAATGGATTAAAATAATACTACTAGTATAAAGATACTTGGTCTTACAAAGATCAGAAATAATTGAATGTAACATAATAATTAATATGTAATGATTTAGTCCACATAAATTGTATAAATTAAGTTCATATGAATTTCTCAAGAAAAAGGGATAACACTAACAAGTTAGTTAAATACTAAATGGTGGCAGGACAGGACAACATGGACGTTCCAAGCCAAGTTAAAATCATTGTCAACTCTTTTCTTTCTTTTTTCTAAGTCTAGATCCTTTATTGAATTAAATAATTCTATCCCTTAAATAAATTCATTTGACTAACTTTCAAATTATCAAGACTTAAGTACGGTACCTTCAAACAATGAAGTTTTTAAACAAATTTTCGCAGTCCAGTCTAAAAAAAATCTATAATTAATCCTGTCTATTATTTTATTTGTTTTCGTTTCTCTACATGTGAAGGCTAGCAAGGTAACATTTTAACCTCTTTTATAAATAACCTATTAGAACAATCTATATTACTATTATTGAAGATTCAAGCAACATAGTTCTTTCTTATGTCACGTTTTACTCCCCTAATAAGTTCCTCCCATAAAAATTTAATTATATATATTTTCATAATATTTATATTTATATTTATAATATCCTTAATCTCAATTGGATTCAAGGCAATTAATATTACCTCTATGATAATTATTTTCCCTCTAAAAATCAAATTATAAGATGTTTTCCTTTTTTTTTAAAAAAAATCTGAGACTTTATTTTACTCTTGCCATTTCTCTCTAAATGTAAGGATCTCTTGATGTTTCTTGCTATATATATATATATATATATATATATATATATATATATATATATATATATATATATATATATATATATATTTATTTATTTATTGATATAGTATATACATGTAAAATTGATTTGGATCTTATAAAATAATTTATTATTTGATTCATTTTTTTTAGTTTTATTCATAAATTAATATTAATTTATTTTTTTATTGTGTTTTATGTATATAGATATATAATACAATAAAAATGAAAATTATAATTAAAAACAAAAATAATTTATATTTTGTTAAAGAACAAAATATTTGTTATGCTTAATATCTTTAGTTTGGTCTATTTTTGAAGTTTAAAAAGTTAAATCGAGGTAGTATAAAAAAATTTATTCTATTATTCAATAATAAATTTATCATCCATATATAGTGTTCTATGATTGAGTGTAATGTTACACTGTAAATGTCTTTTTTTCTCAAAAAATATCTATAGGTTAAATAAAAAAATTGATTTGCCTAATATTTAATATAAATTATCATTTTTTTATTTAACATATAGATATTTTTTGATAGAGTGTACTATATGATCGTGATCAGAAACAGCATGAAGTTAAATTTTAATCTTATATATACCACACAAACGTTGGCTATTTGCATTTGGGGTAAGGCAATGAACTTGTCGCGAATCACCTTGCGGCCTTTGAAGCTGAGCGACGTAGATGATTTCATGGTCGTAGCTGGTGATGATAGAGTGACTCGCTACACCCGATGGAACACTTTTGTTTCGAGGGAGCAAGCGTTGACTTTCATTCGAGATCATCAACATCCATGGACTCGCGCCATATGCGTTGACGATGTAACCATTGGATATGTGTCGGTGTCTCCTGGATCGGGTGATGACAGGTGTAGGGCTGAGATTGGCTGTTACATAGCTACCGATTACTGGGGCCAAGGGATTGCCACCGAAGCAACGAAGATTGCTGCGTCACAAGTCTTCAAGGATCTCCCTGGCTTGGTGAGGTTACAAGCTTTTGTTGCTGTAGAGAACAAAGCGTCCCAAAGGGTGTTGGAAAAAGCAGGGTTTCTTAGGGAGGCCATACTCAAAAGGTATGCGTATGTCAAGGGAATGATTAAGGATGTCGCTATTTTTAGTCTTGTGTTACAGGATACCCATTCTTCTTCATTGTAAACATAATTGATATTGTTAAAAGATAAATATTAATAAGTATCTTTATGGTATTACTCGTAGCTAAGGTGTTTAATATAAAAATATTTTGTTGAAATATGTAAAATTGCGTGTTTTTTATTATTAATTTTGTATTTTTTATGACTTTTATAATAATTAATTTTTATTTTTAGTTCCTTAATCTTAATCGCTATCATTAAGGAATTAGTTAGTAACTTGTTAAAATATGGAGTGGGATTTAATTGGGTAGGTTATTTTGTTATCCGAGTTGTGACTTGCTATTAATATGAGTTGTATAGTCAGTCTTGGTTTGTAATCTTTTTGCATTAATTTATCTTAGCAGCATCCGAAAATTAAATGCTACATTTCTGTTTCTGAAAAGGTTGCAAACAGAAACTAAAAAGTGTTTATCATGATTGTATAAAAAATATTATTTGTTTAAAAATATGACTATATTAATTTCTTCTTGGCACCGTTATCCCAAACTCCCATTAATAGCATTTTGGTGTAACGTTGGATCTATTTGCACACTCGGGATAGAAAGAAAGAGGCATGAGGCATGTGTAGACCGCCAACATTATTCACTTGCCCAAAAGATGCGGGAGCAAGCCAAGGAGTTCGAGGCAAGTTCATTCCTGTGACAGACACCAACATTATTCACTTTCTTATTGATAGATCGATGTGCAATCACAAGCACTAGAAAAGCTAACAAATTTGATTTGGTGGAAAAGAAAGGTCAAATATTGATATAAGGGTATTTTGACTATTAAATTAGTTCTCCCTAGATAGAACCCAAAGCTGGTTCAGATCAGATAGTTGATTCAGGTTAGTAAAATGTTAAAAGTTAAAACTGCTGTAAAACGTAACAATCCAAACTGCATATTGTATTAAACCAATTACAACCAGGTATATATAATAACGATGCCTCCCCCCTTATATGTCAATGATAAACTACAAATTGAACAGACAAAAGATCTCCCCCCTACAATTGATAAAAGATGAAAACCAGAAAGTTTTGAATTCTCCTTAAAAAATTGTGATGATAGTAAAACCTTTAATGTCAAACTGCTCCCAATAAATGGAGTATGTATATATCCTCTCCAGTTTATCATTTTAAATTTACGTTATAGTATTATTTTATTTTAATTTTGTATACTTTTTAATGCTTAATATTATAATTTTCAAAAAAATTATAATTTTTTAATAAAATATATAAGTCCAATTTACCATTTATGTAACTCTTTTTTTTTTTACTGCAACCATTTATGTAACTCAAAGTGTCGAACATTAGATGTTTTGTTTACTTCATTAGATGTATATATCACTTTGAATTAAAATTTTATTTTAACTAATAACTTGTACACCATAAGTACGACTTCACTTATATTTAAACAATTATACTAGTTAAGTTTTTGAAAGTAAGTTATGCCAGGTAAAACATCCAAAATAAATAGAGTAGTGCATTTCTTTTATTTGACATTGATAATTAATTTAATATTTAGTAAGGATATGTTTAGGTGAGATTTTAGAGGAAATGAAGGAAAATATATTTTTTCTTTAAGATAAGGAGGGTTATATAATATTTATAGAAATAAAAAGATTAAGACATTAAATTTATATTAATATATCATTTTTTTTTCATTTTAAAAATTTAACAAATTAAAAAATAATAGTAATTACTAAAAGTTAATCTCTAAAACAACCTAAATCTGACCCCAAATTAGGACAGAACATATTGGTCGAAGTACACACAAATCATGATTTCTTTCTTGGTTTACATTGACATTAATTGAACATGATTTACCTGCTCTAACAAATTCCTCTCTTACATCTATATGTTATTAACAAGCATTTAGCCAAATGTGCAACTACCCATATTCTACTTTACATATTACATCACTTGCACCCACGAACCCGAACTTGGCACACCCTTATGAACCACAAACAAAAGGTAATACCCCGGCGGCGCAATCTCCGCCGTGGAAGGCCCTACCACGGTGGCATAATAAGCCTCGCCGGCCAGATACGTCACCCCACTCAACTTCAACACCACCATCCTCTGATTCTGTCCAAAAGAGTGCGTAGTAAACGACGGTGCCACGATCTTAACCGAAACCTCACTAGCCGAAGCAAAATTAGGCACCGTGAATGTGACGTAACAAAAGACCCTATACCCCAACACATTGTTGTTCGTAATATACCTAATCGTTGGCCGCACCGGATCGAAATCCAGCGCCAAATACGGCGGAGAAAACGCTTCCAAGCTAAGATCAGTGGGGTACTCAACCCCGGTGAAATTGTAAAAGACATGTGGGTTGCTACCACCAACTAAAACTCTTCCATCTCTCAATAACACCGCTGAAGAGTGATATAACCTAGGTCTTGACGCTGGTGCCATCACACTAAACCGATTCACCGTCTCCGATGGCCGGAATAACACAGGCGTCAAGACCGGGTCATGGCCATGTTCCCACCCGGCGGTCCCGGCCCCTACGCCGTTAGTTATAACGACATCTCCATTAGGGAGAAGAAGCATGTCTCCCATAGCTCTTGGCATTGGCATGTTCTCCATAACCCAATTAGGGTTAGGGTCAGTGACTTTGATCCTCCCGCACGTGCCAAGGGCTTGCACGAAGTTCCCACGTGCGGCACTCTCAAACGAGCCACGTGGCGCTCCGCCGCACACCACAACTTCAGCTTCGAGGGAAGCTAAGTTTTCGTCTAGTGGGAGAAGAACGGAAGAACCCGAGCTAGGGTAGTTACGAGGATCACCACCTGGGATTGGAGGAAACTCTTTGATCACACTGTTTTGTTTGTAGTCGAATAACACGGATTTTGTGTTGGCGAAGATGAATAGGTTTCCATCGGGTAAAAGGTGCACGAAAGGGTATAAATTATTTTCACTTCTATCGCTGGTTTGTTGGAGAAAGTTAAGTGGAATAGACGAGGGAGAACTGTTAGGGCTAGGTGTTTTAGGTAAGAATTCATAGTTGAATTGTCTTCTACCTCCAACAACAATTACACGAGCATCTGGGAGTATTTGGTTCGTTGCATACCATCGTCTTTGTGACAACAAACCTGGGAATTCGACCCAATCGCATGTTTCATCGAAGCATGGGGTGAACATGCGAATGCTACGTTCACCGTCGTTGTAGCCACCGGTTTGGATCAATGTGCCGTTGGGGAGAACCGAGCCCGAGGAACACCAGGTGTCAGTTTGAATCATTAAGGGTCGAAGAGTGTTTGTGGGTACATCGTATAGTACGGAGTGAGCGGAACAATCAACTTTTAGGGCAATGTCGTTGGGGTCCATGCGGCAACGGCCATTGGAAAGAGGGAGGTACGAGTGGCCAAAATCGGTTCGGTCGAACATGATGATCTTGTCGTTGTGGAGAAGTTGCATGTGCATTGCTGATATGCCAACGCTTGGTTGCACGAGATTCCATTGGCCTTGGTTCGCGAAGGTTGATGAAAGAGTCTGAGCTTCAAAATAGGGAAACAATGAAGCTAGTATAAAGGGTATTAGGATCATGATCGTGATGGTGCTCATAGTGGGTAATTAATTAGCAGAGAGAAGGAGAAGTATTGGGAGAGTGTGGTCGAGTTTATTGGTGAAGAGTTGGTGGGGTTGGGGATTGATTTAAAAACTAGGAAATGGAATTTAATTTATATATATTTGCACAGAGTAAAAGCATGCGTTGATATGATAAGGACATATTGGATAAAGTTTGCAAAGTTTGCAGATTAAACTTACGTTCCTTGCCCCTCAAAATCATCAATTGAAAAATGTTTCATGACACCAATTATGTTATGGAACACCTAGGAAGAGAAAGAAAAATATAGGTATTATAAAATATAAGATGTAATAGAAAGAGAGAAATAGAAAAAAAAATTGATAAATATATATTGGTGAGATGTTTAAAATAAATGGATGTTTATATATCATTACTTATAATCAATTTGTGCTTTCTATTCCAAATTTGCATAAAATTGTTCTGAAATGATCTTGTCTACTCCAACATATTTTAGTTTAATTTTTTTTTAGTGAAATACAAAATTTATTACATCAATACTGATATCTTTATAATTCAGTCCAGCATCTAAAGAAAAAAAAAAGTCATGTAATACTACGATGACCAAAAGCACACAATATATAGTGATATTTGAGGGACTAAATATGTAATTAGTCGGTAGCATATCATATTTTTTTATACTATAAACTAAATTACAATGTGTTCTGTTGTGAAGAAAAAAAGGAGAGAACATGAAAGTGAATATGTGAAAAGAAGGGGGAAAAAGTGAGAAATAAGGTTAAAATAGAGGTTATATCTAGTTGAAGAGAAATGAAATAGAATAGAAAACAAATATTTGAATTAAAAAATTTTAGTACTTAAAAAAACATATATATTAAATAAAATAGACTTTTATCCTTTGCTATGGTTGGCGCTTTCATTTTAAATATATGTTGTTGTTAATTAAAAAAATGATTATGTTACTAATGTAATCAATTATTTTCTTCACAAAAAGGAGGGGACTTAGGGCAAAAATGTAACGCGGTTGCCAATAGTTTACATTTTCTTCATTTTTCTTCTCAATCTTTATTTCTATAAATTGAAAATTCTGAAAAATGGAAAGTTAAAAAATCATTATATAATAATACAAAAATTACAATAGAAAAATAATCTAAAAATTATAATAGAAAAAAAGTTTGAAATGATTTTTCAATCTTTTATATTAGTATTCTTATGCATGGAAATAATTAATGGAGTGAATTTTTTTTAATGTGGGAGTTACATCATTTTTTGAAAATTTTCACGTCATTTTTGTCTTATCAAACAAATGAAACTGTGGCTCTTCCACCGTCACGCTCCTCCTTTCCTTTACACGGAATCAACTTAACTTGCTTACCAAACAAAACATTAATTAAAAAAATCACACCATTAGTGTAGTGTGTTAGGTAAGGGGTTGTAGGTTCAAACTTTAATTTAGTTATTGTGATGTTAGACTCAACTCTAGGACTAAATGCATGCAATATTTAATTAGAAAAGGGAACCATATACATTTATGGATTAAAAATTATAGAACGATAAATAAAAAATTCAATTTTTTTGTATAATTTGTTTTTATTTTTCAACAATCATGCCATTTGTTCCTTTTATATAGAAATTCTAATATTATTAATTATTGTAATTTGTAAACTACACTCACTTAAAAAGTCTATGCATCCCACATAAGAGGACTGGTTTTAAAAAAACAAAATTCAATTTTTATGGAAAAATACTTAAATGTGAAATAGGTAATTGTTTTTCTTGTAGGGTACGTAATAATTGGCTGTAGCATGGAATGGTAGACATGAAAAGATGTCTCGCCACTATCTCATTACGAATACAATCTGAATGCAACGAATAATCGGCTCGTTCAGAATCACACATGATTTGGAATTACATAATTCCGACCACATACTCAACGTCCCACACTAGAACCGAATACAGTTAGCCACGCAATCCAAAAGCACATACTCCTCATCCACGTTGGATTTTACATTTTTTGCCAATTCCAAAGCATACCCTAATGGATTCTCACGTAACCTTCGTGATGTTTTTACTGCGGCTGAGAGCACAAATTCATTACCGTAATAACCCTTAGGCAACGGAGGGTTCACCTTGGTAGTAAAGTTAACGGTGTAAATGAAGCGAACACCATCATCAGGGTCAAGTTGCAATGCTCTTATGCGGCATCTCCACGTGCATGCGATGATGACCTCAAAAGTGGTGCATCTACCAAGATGTTTGGGAACCAAACTACGGAGAGAAGCTACCTCGCTAGGTCCGAAGAAGAAACAACGTTGCAGTCGTTTAATGGGATCATTGTGTCTTTGGCTTTGTTTTCCACTTCGTATTCGTGATGGGTGCGTGAAATTCGAGGTGGTTGCCTTCAAGAGCTCCCTACACTACAATGGAGTGAGGGAAGGTTCCTTTGGGCCACGGGCGATTTCGGCCAAAGGCTTTCATGAATCCGTCGCTCATGCTGAAAATGAAACAGCCACACTTGACCCGCGTTACCTATCATTAGCATTCGTAGGTTAGTGTAGTTTGAAAAATACTACCTTCTCGGGTGGTAGATGAACAGTGCAAAATATAAAGAGCAAGCTACTCTCCATTTTCGATACAACTCCGGCCAAGTTACTAACTATTTCCTCTAATAAACATAATGTCGAGATAAACTATATAAATAAAGAATAATTCTCATCTTACAAATTAATTTTATAATATTGAATTAAACTCATAAAAAACTCACTTATGATATTAAGTATAAAAGAATAAAATAAAAAATATTTTTATTTCTTTTAAACATTTATAAACATGTTTAATCAACTTAAAGAAAATAATATATATATATATATATATAATATAATCCATAATTTACAGATACATATGATTTTTAATTAGTTAATAATACATTCCCATTAATCTCACAATTTTATTTTAATTTATTAAAGCGAATTTTAATTAAATTTACACACCCTTTTTTATGGGATTTGTTAACTACGCGTCTATTTCTTTTTTAGAATTATACATATATAACAATTTCTACAACCATTTAAACAATATTATATTTTGTATTTATCTCTCTCCTCTACTATATTATTTATTACATTTCAAATTTAAATTTATCTTCTTTTTTGTCTTTCTCTCTTTTGTTTATATATTTTATTGTACATGTAAAATTCCTTTTTTTTAGATAAAATATGTTAGTAAATTATAATCTTAAAATATGTTGGCATATAACTTGCTAATATGTTTCAACTAAAAAAATAATTAGTACATATACATTTAATTGTGAAATTTTACTAACGTACATCCACTTATTTTTAGTTGAAATACATTAACAAATTATAATTAAATATTATGTTTTTCAAAGTACACTCACTGGAATTTACTAACGTACTTTAACTAAAGAGGGTTGATGTATGTTAATTAAAAAAAAAACTTTCTTATACTGTATTTATATAAAAAGGTTATAGAACCTATAAATTTATCTTTGTATTTTTAATAAATGACTTAAATATATTTTTCATCCTTGTAATATATCACTTTTTTATATTGTTACTTATTAATTTTTTTTTATTATCTGATATTTTTAAATTTTTACATTTCACACTTACTATTAGTCTAAATCCTTTAAATGATGAGGTGATATTTTGTTAGTTTGACATTAGTTGATGATTTGACAATTTATTAATTTATGACATCATAACTTAAGAGATGGAGTCTTACCCCATATACCAAATGAAAAAATCTAAAAAATGTCAGAAGATATAATAAAATAAAAAACATGAAAAAGTAATTCGGCAAGAATATCTGTTTTCCCCTAGTATATAATTAAAAGGATATACTATTGTATTATTATGCATGCTTTAAAATTACATGTTTATGTCTTAAAGAATTATCCAAAATATAATTAGAAAAAATAAATAATTTTAATGTAAAATATTACTATATTATTTTTTTACAGCAATATTGTATCATTATTAAAATCTCAAATATTATAGATGGATGATATAATTTATATAGACATTTTAAAATATTATTAATTTAATTTAAATATAAATAATTTCTCCACAAAATGTAGATAATATTTATTTAAAATACAAAAAATAATTAAATTTATAATTATTTTTAAAAAATATTTTTTAATAGTGTTATATTTTAATTAATTTTATTATATTATCTACTTCCTAAGAGTGATGCATAATGCCTTGGTTGCATTCATTATTTTTATGTGAATTAAATATATTTTTAGTCTATCTAAGTTTACATTTTTTTCAAATTTGATCTTTGTAAGTTTTTTTTTTATTTTTAGTTCCTATAAAATTTCATTTTTTCAATATTGATTCATGTAAGTTTTTTTTTTTATTTCAACTCTTTTAATATTTTATTTTTTCATTTTTAATCCCCGTAAATTTACAATTACAGGAAGCAAAATTTTTAAAAAATAAAAATAAATTTACTGTGACTGAAAATGAACAAAATAACATTCAAGGACCAAAATTGAAAAACATAACTCAACTTTTTTTTTATTTCCCCTACATTAACTCCCCTTTAAGTTTGAAAACATTATACTAATACCTTCTTAAACCTTACACTAACACCTCTATAAGGGAGACGAAAATAATAGTTAAAAAGCATAAGTTACTTGTGTAATTACACCAAACTTCAAAAAATGTTTATGTAATTTGTTCTTAATATAAAAATATAAAAGTCTAAATTAAACTTTTTAAAAGATAATATGTCTCAAAATAAAAATACCAAACTAAATATAATCAAAATATATACAAAATTATAATGTATATTCTAGTCTAAACCAAACGTGTCATCCAACTAACATTTTGAAAAAACTAACAAATATGATGAAAAAAAAAATCAAAGACTTTTATTTTTATTTGTATGAATAAGAGAAAAGTATAAAAAATTTACAATAATTCACGCATTTTACTCAATTACAACATTTCACTTCATATTTCTTACTTATTTTATTCTTTTCTACCGAATGAAAAGTTTCATAATGAGCTACCGATGAAACCAAACACGCCATCAATAAATATTGTTTAAAAATAATATTATTAATTTAATTATTTAAACAAGTTATGTTTCATTAATTTTATTAACTTATATATAAATAATTCCTCCATAAAATGTAAATAATTATTTTTAAAAAATATAAAAATATGGGTTTAAATTTAAAATTATTTTAATAAAAATAGAAATCTCATTATGTTACTTCAATTTTAAACAACTCAATTTTTCTTTCAAGAAAACTTGGATACAATTTCACGGGTAATGTTAGTGTTATTTTATAGTTAGAATTGGAGTTCTACCTCAATAATTTGCATAATGAACAACTTCATTAAATGTCAACAAAATTTGCATAATGAACAACTTCATTAAATGTCAATGTAAATTGTTGAGGTAAAATTTTAATTATAATTGGAGAACAATACTAACAATACCAATAAAATTGTATCTAAATTTTATCCTTTTTCGTCCAATGGAAATTCCTATTAGCAAATGCTTAGCCCAGTCTATCCAAAAAAAATAAAATTGTTTAACTGACAAACATTCTCTCTCTTCAACCTTGCACATTTTCTCTCTTATATTTAACACTACTAAACAACCCACAAGGAATAATTGCTTTTACAAATAAATAACTCTTTTCAATTTAAAGTAATCCAAAATCACATTTGACACATTAAAATTATATTTTTTTAATAATAAGCAATTTTTTTTTTAGATAAAAGTTTAGGTGTTGTTTCAATGACTCATTTGAGATAAGACATGTCTAAAGTAATGTTTACAGAAGTACTTATAAATTTTTCATCAATCAAATTCTCAAATTGACAATGACAATTAAATTCAAATCTTTGTGAGATATGAGTTTGTTCCCTACCAACTCTAACCTCCATTTACGTTGCCGTTTATTTTTTGCAGTGAAGATAGCAAATTTCAGGAAAAGGGATCATTTAAAAAAACTACTAAAGGGATCGGAGTATACTTTGTAATTAAAGAGGGTGTAATTAATAATTACCCGGTCCGTATCTTAGAACATCTTGGTTGATGGAGGGCGCAATTCGTAACATCATCTATTAATTAACGAGCTTGACATTTTTTTTTTTTACAAATGCTCATCGTTTAAGAAATTAAAAGAAACAAATATTTTTATTGAGATGCATAAAATTATACTGTTTATAATATTTTTTTACGTTTTCCTATAATCTTCTCAATAAATATTTATTTTAGTTCTCTAATCAATGTCTTAAGATACCGTTTAGCAAGACCTTATTTTTTAGATAAATGCTAATTAATACCCTTAAGATATTGATTTAAAAACTAAAAAAAATTATTAAGATGCCTAAAATTACACCTTAAATAACTTTTTTTTATGTTATTCTATGATTTTTATAATAAATATTTTTTTTAGTTTCTTAACCAATTTTCTAAGGATATTAGTTAACAAAATTCTTTTTTGTTGCAAGAAACTAAAAAAAAAAAGTGTTTATTCAATGTGGGATTGGTGAATAGTGTGTTTGTGTTTTTCTTCTTTAAATGTATAAAAATCAAAGACAAGTATAAAGGAAATTTACAATAATTTACACACATTGTTAGATTAGATTTTCTTAGTGTTTTGTGCGGTTGATGAATGCCTTTTTACTCAGTTTATTTTCAAAATTATTACGGTAATTCGTTAACACAGTGTAAGGGTGGGAATATAAAAAACATGTTCGAACCGTTTCCGAATTGCATCGAGATGAACTGGTTTCTGAATCAAACATGTTCGGTTAAATAAAATTAAATCGATTTTTTTGCTAAAACTAAAATTGTTTTTAAAACCAATTCGATTCACTTAGTAACTGAATAATTTTTTAGCAAAAACTGAAATTATTTTTTTAAAGGAAAAAAAAACAGTTTGTAAATTAATTCGATTCTTAAAATAGATTCAAAACTGATCTGAAACTAGTTCAGTTTTCGAACCAGATTTGAATTGATTTTGAATCAATTTTTTTAAACTAATTGATTTTAAAATATTAATTTTTTCCTTGTCATAATGTCAGTTATTGATTCCTAATATTATCTTTTGCCATTTAGGTTTAAATATCCATTTTTTAATTATATTTCCAATTATTTCTATCTTTCCCTAAAATGGACACATTAACTTGTAAAATGAAAAATACAATCGATGATTGATCAGTGTCACGTATGTTGCATGGGTTACTACACTAATTTCTTAATTATTTCCAACAATAAGGAAGAGTTTCATAACGAGCTACAAATGAAACCAAATCGGAAATACTAAACCTTCTTCTCCTTTTGCATTCTTAAATGGAGTTAGAAACGTTACTCCTGGAAAGGGCCCAAGCCCTCCTTGAGCGTAGACATGGCAAGAAAACCCGTATCCGTGGGTACCCGTCTGAATCCGTCCCGACTTTGACGGGTAATACCCGAGTTGACCGGGTATGGGTACGGGTTCGGATTTTCCCCGATAACCAAAAGTCGGGTATGGGTACGGGTATGAGATTACTAGACCCGTCCCGACCCCGACCCCGAACCCGCCCCGCCACTTAAAATCTTTAGAATTTTTGCATAATTTAATTAAAAGGCATATAATTTTTATTACTAGTTAATTTTATTTTAAAACTTTTACATAATTTAATATTATTTTTTTAACTATTTATGTAGACACACGTGTTATAATAAATTTATTGATATATAAGTAGTTAAAAATAAATGTTTAACAATCAATTTATTTTTTTTTAAAATCAAATTTTTAATATTTTTTTACAAAAAAAAAATATTTTTCTAAATGGTGTGTGGAACGGGGTTAGGGATACCCGATACCCGACGGGTACGGGGATGGGACAATAAATTCAAACCCGTCGGGTGTCGGGTACGGGTATGGGAATATGTCGAGGAGTCGGGGTAAGGGATTGGGAGACAATATCCGTACTCGACCCGCCCCATTGCCATGTCTACTTGAGCGGGATCAAATTTTCTCAAATCTGATACAGTAAGAGACCTCACCATTATTGGTATGTATCGTCCCTTAATAGCCAATTGATCTGCCAGAGAGTGCATGTACTCACCTTTCACTTGGTTGATTAACTCCTCCAATGGATTCCCACGAAGCTTCCCTGCAGTGGTAACTGCCGCAGGGTAACCGAGGATTGAACTTAGCACGTGCGAACATCCTCATCTGCATCTATCTTCAATATAATGCTTTTATGTGGCAGCGCCATAAGAATGCTGTGATGAGATCAAACGTGGCGCAACGGTGAAGGTGATGCTATTTGCATGTGACGCGTGGTGGATCTCTTTCCATTTCAGCCCTAACGTTCAAGAATCGCACAAGACCAGCTGCATGAGGGCCAGGATAAAACCACCACACTTGAGTCGAGTAACCTGTTATACAATTATATATCCAACATCAAGTAATTATGATAGAAAAAGATAAGAGTGTAAATAGCAAACAAGTGACGTTGAAACTTAATGCAAAAATATATTAGTGAATTGTGAATAATAATGTGTATTGGACCTGTATGAGTAGAAGGGGAGTGTTAGTAATTTCTTCAGTCTCTGGAACATTATATAGAAGTTCTTGGAAGCATGGGAATGGAGGTTGGAGAGCTTCACCACCAAACTGATAAAGTGTTACGTCTGCATCAGCCTCAATGAACATGACGCCCTCCCCAGTACAATCCACCATTAATTTGCGGTCAGGCCCCTCCCTAAGCCTACCCGCAGTGCTTTCCGAATGACTTGAACTGGGTCTTTCTCTGCCAGTGAAGGTTGGTTACGATAAACTTGTATCGTTGGAATGTGGAAACGAAGACCTTCTTGATCATCTATGTCGGATAATGGTTTAAGTTGGTGGGGAGTGGGTGTAGCAGGAGCCACCAACTCAGGTTGGCACCTCCGTACTGTAAACATTAGAGAGGGCCATGCTTAATTATCAGAGAATTATGGGCATCCTTTAACATTGTTGGGAATGTGAGATGAACAAATAGGAAACTGGTATAGTGTAAAGCACAAAAGGAAAGGAAACCCTATGTTTTGCTTTCTGGAAAGGGTGGGTGTACACGAACCAGGAACAATGGAGAAGGGAGAAAGACGGTCACGTGACCTGCTGGGCTCAACTGTTCTAAACCGTTAGATTTAAAAAGATTAAACGGTTAAGATGAGGAGTTTTTCTTGCATGAGTACAAACTCACATCATCATTAAACAAAATAAAAGCATACTACTATAAAACGGTATCATTATCAGTTAACGTTTTGGGTATAAATTCGAAACACAAACCACAAAGCAAATGATGCCATATCTACAATTAATACAGTCACAGTTTCAACTTTCAACTAATGCTAATGCCTATTTATTGCCAAATTTTCAGAATTGCATATCGAATACACTCAAATATGCATACACGTGACTGGATATCAAATGACTAATTTCAATAAATGAGAATAATATTATTAGCAATTAACAACTAACAAAATTTTATGATGTAAATGTGCACCTGGACAGCATAATTTCTATGCCCAGATATTTAACGCACAATTTAAATTTACAATGTTTTCGTTGTCATCTCTAAATCAACTACCTGATTCCTGAAAAACATCCCACTGTGCCAGTATGATTCCCACTAATTCTCAACAGAGTCAATTAAAAACCTTCATCATCATGCCAGATGCAGACGATTCCACCATGTCCAGCAGAAGTATGCACGCCAGCTAGATATAGTTCAAAATTTACAGTAACAGCTCTCCACTAAAGAAAAAACTATCCAAGCAGGTTTGGAGAATGTCACTAAATTTGGTGATAAATGACGGCTCGGAATTTAAAATTTTCTATAATACCACCGATCAATGCAGGCAACCCAAGAAGAATTGTTGTTCAGAAGTATTTTTACATAATCACAAGAAAACCTGCAAATATTGATCATAATTCATTATAAACTCTGCAATCCTTGGTGAGCCAGTATAAATAAAATATATATATTTTTTCACACTCAAGAAAAACGAAGCATGACAAAAAAGGGAGTAAATTCAGAATGGAATGGAAACAAAAACAAAATCTTATCCACTAGGTAATGTTTGTAAACTCAGTACGGAAACCGATAATATATATATATATATATATATATATATATTTCCTTCTAATTATTTTTCTTCCAGAGATAAAACTTGAAGTAAAGGGTAAGAAAGCAAAAGAAATTGTTATGCAATGCATCAAAATCATTCAAAAGTTACTTGTGATACCAATAATGACTATTCAGACATGGTTAAAGCTCACTTTCCTCCAATCTGAAAGAGAATAAATTATTAATAACCTACGATCACTTTTATCAACATTCACATCAGTTTAAACAAGAAATATTATTCTAATTCCTAAAATAACTATTTCCCCTTTCCAGTTGGCAGTAAATTACAGTTACAAAATAAGAAAAATACATGAACAAAAATCCATAAAAGCTTTAAATATCAAATTCTTGCTCAGAAAAGCAAAGCAAGGCTCAATTACCCACCTCTGATGCATATGCAATTTGTAGTCACCTGCCTTGAACTAGTCTGTAATTTAGAACCAAGTCATCTGATTTCTTCCATACATAAGCTCGAACTGTGGCTAAGCTCATTTCAGGAGACAGCACCTGGAAATAAACCAAACAGCTGGCTAAAAGCACATTACTTCAATGAAAAACAGTATCATACAAAGTAAAATCAACTGTGAATCAAATAAAACAACATTCAATAAAAATATCTTTAAAAAAATTGATGTCATTCTCAAACCAATCAAAGGCATAATAAATTCAAAAACTTGATTAAAACATATGGCATTGAGAACAAACTTGGTAACACACAAGAACAGTTGAAACTACAGATCATACAAGTACTACGATCTATTTTAAGACTTAAAATACAACAGTCATGGTTCAATTAGCAGTGTCTAATATCTGAAATTGAATTTTATAATTAATAGCCTACCAGTAGGTAAAGAATTTAAGTATGAAGACAGTCTTTTCAAATCTCAATATCAGTTCATCTTATGACATCCAGTGAAGTTAACATCTAACTCGACAGATAATGCCACTGCTAAAAGAAATCCTAGGTATAAGGAACATTGCACTGATTTTTGGGATAATCAAACCAAGAATACTTAAACCAATATTTTGTCAATTCATCCTGCATCATGGACTCTAGAAGTCAAAGTTGTAACTTTGTAAATGCAATTAAAACCAACAAGCACAGTACATAATTCTAACAAGATATTTTTTTTTCAATAACTTCAAGAAAACATCATAATGGAAAACTAAAAATTGCAATCAGCTTAGCAAATAGATTATAGAAGGCATACAAAGGAATAGAAAGGTAAGCTAACTACAAAAAAATAAAGCATGAACTTGCTCAGTCTCAGCATCTAGAAAACCATACAGTATACACTGTCATAAGATTGCATACAAGACAACATATTGCTTGCCTGGTTGTAGCACAATATTTCAATAGAAGGTCTAAGCTTTTGCCATGGCTGAAATCCAGATCGAAAAGATCCATCCCCAACTGCTTGATGCTGTGACTGTGACCCAGTAAGACCAGGGGCAATACTACCTTCAGCACTTAAGCTGTCCAAAGGTTTGTCAAGCACCATCTTCTCTATTACATAATTAACAACCTAAACCAACCAAAATAAAGGAAAGTTAAGTTGATAATTCAAAATGCATCATCTACTGTTTTCAGAATCCACACACATGCATGCACAAAAGCTAAACTAAACTAAACTCAAAACAAGTAATACTGTTGGAAAGCATGACCAAAGCCAGCTTAACAACACATGTGAAGATTATTAATGCAATTATCAATTAATATAAATATAAAAACTTACTTTGTGAATTCTTAATATACGTGGGGCACTTAGCTTCCCTTGTGTGAGGATCTGGACTGAAGATCCTTCACATGGTTGCAAATAAAAACTGCATCTGCAGTTGTTATCACAAAAGAATATATATCAAAGAGAGCATTATGTAACTAGTCTGAGATTGCCATCATACTCAGAAGTACAAAATTCATAGACATAACCATTGACAATCAAAAGTAAGAAAAAGAATTCAATATTTTCATGGCAATAACCATTAGAAGTACAAAAAATGTTCAAAGATACTGTTCGGTAGATAGCTAATACCAAGCAACAAATACCACAGAATTAATACGAAGATAGATTACTATGACTTCCTAAGAATCTCAACCATATTATCAATTGATGTCATTTACAAAAGCCATGTCAAGTACAACCATATGAGTGATTAATAGATATAATAATCAGAGTTAAGCAATTATGCTACATTAACAAAATATACAAATAGTCACAAGCATGGTTTATTCCTTTCAACTACAACCATGTGTTTTAATGCAACTATTTAGGGAGGGAAAAAATGAGGAAAGCAAAATTACTTTGTATTTTCTCTGGGAGGTAACCGATTATTCAAGACGCAGTCCAGACACCACCAAGGAAAGTCTTTCTCATCCTTGGTTCCATCTAAATCAGTGATTTTTTTTCTCCATGGACCTCCATGAGTGCCCTCAGTAATAATGGAAGGAGGGGAAGTAACTGAGAATTCAAATGGAGGATAAACCATAGCATCATTCTCAGAACTACCATCAACCTCAATTCTTGAATGGGTACTACTTCTAGAAGCAGTCTCCTTTCCAGATAATAGTTCTCCATTAGCTGGAGCTGGGGATCCCATTCTTTGCTTTCGTTTTCTCAACCAATGAGCCAGTAGCCCTTTAAGGGTTTCTCGAGCCAAATTAACCTGCAGAATAACAGGCACTGATTTAGATTGTTGACAGCAAACTACTGAAAACATTCTCATTATTTCATTGTATTCATGGATCACATATTTCTTGAAAGTTGAAACTATAGAAGTGCATAATAGAACACAGCCAACATTCAACAGTCATAAAAAAAAACTTAAAATACTTCCATGTCCACTATTCTAATTTTCTACCCTTAAATTTGGGATGCACTTGATGGAACAAAGCTTTTGATTATAAAACAACTATTTTATCCTTATAAATTTTAATCTAATCATTAGCCTCACAAGGATAATATATTTAAAATAAAGATAGTGTGGGAATTAAAAAGTTATAACTTTGTTCCAACTAATGGAGTGAAATCTTTGTTCCGTTCCATTATGAAATTTCCAAAGAATGGAATAACATTTTTATTCTACTCCATTCCAATCCATCTGACTCTATTCCATTTTCTACCATGAATTTAAAGATAGCCTTCAGATTGAGCAAGAAGACGGACTAAAAGATGGGATGATGGTTATGTACCACTAACTGAAATGGATCTCATGAAGATGAATTGGTTGACAATTGTATATACTTGACATCAATAAGCCAATAGTAACAACTAACAAGTAAATAGTTGCATAAAAGTTGAAATTAATTGTTACAGCATACCAAAAACTAAGAGGAAAATTAATATAATTAGGAATTTAAGACATAAGGCCAGGTACATTGTTCATGACAATGAAGCCATTACCTTATCATCTTCAGGCTTGCCTACAATGTTAAGATCAGCTGAATACATCTCTGCTGAAAAACATTGGGGAGTGTCCAAATGGACTGACAAGCTTCCAAGCCTGGTATCCACTGTGAACCATGCAGGAATGCTAACCTAAAGCAGCATTGGAAGAAAATTAAAAGCCAACTTGAACAAATAAACTACTGGAAATCGTCATGTTTTCTTGCCTAGAAAAAAAAATATTTTAAAATGAAATCAATGGTTTAAATCAGTAATCATACCATCTCAAATAGCTCTTCCTTTTTCTCCTCAAATGAAACCTAGACAGTCCACAAGTAAAGCACGAGCTATTATGAACCCACAAATGAGTCCCCTATCATCTATAGTTTAAATTTGTAAATAACATCCATTACAGACAGACATGCTACTTCACTAGCAAACAAGATTGTCATACAAATTACAAAATGAAAATGCAACCAGTTGTCACCTTTCCGTAATCTTCAACGACAATGCCTTTGGTAATCTCCCACAGCTTCACTGAACCAGATGCATCCTTTACCAAAAGTTATTCATCAGTTACAAAAATAACAGAAAAAGGTTATGCAAATATGCATGGCATAATAAAATCACTACAAAACACCATGGTTACCTTTGTCAGCACATGCCTCTTATTACTCAAAACTTCATGTTGTACTATTGCAGGTGTACCCAAGATAGTTAAGGTAGGTTCTTTATATACAGGAACCTATAAACATTAGTAATTTTGACAACAAAAGGAGGATTATTAGTTTTGCAGAAGGGAAAGAACCAAATATCTATATATATATATATATATATATATATTTTATTTTATTTTTTTTTTTCAACAAAAACTTGTTTAGAAAACAAACTACATCATATTCACCAAAAGGAAACACTAATAAAAGTCAAAAGATATGTAAACTAACATGCTTCATCTATACATGAGCATATGCAACTGGTATTATAAATACCAAGAGCAACATAAAAATTTGAAGATATAATAATAGAAAAGTAATGTAGGATTTTTTTTTCAGAATTAAATATAACATACAGGGGTAGATCCTTCTGGTGAAACTCTTGCTCTTGAAAAAGACAAGTTTCCAGCTAAAAAAGAATTGCCTCTCTGGAAAATCTTTTGAGGGTCGCATCCTTCAGCTGGCCATCTATGAACTGAAGAGTCTGTTGATGCAACCCATATGCTATCATCATGCAAAGCCAATTGAAGAATAGGGTGCTCGCCTGTGCAAAGCAAACTACTCTCTCTAGTTTGCAAATCTGTCAAGTATAACTTAAGGCATAAAAGAATATGACATTAGAAGACGAGGTTCACAAGTTAAACAGGAAAAGGAGATGTGATTTCACATAAACTCAAGATGTAATAATAATAATAAAAAATAGTTTGATGTTAATTTCAGTAGAAGGTTTCACTCACTGAAAAGTCTCTCCCTCCACTATAAACATGACTAAATGTTGGGGTGCTGGCAAGTGCCCAAACAGAATCTGTATGAACTGCATAAGAATGCACACATCTCTGCTGACCTATATCCCAAAGCCTAGAGGAAACACCGACAGATTATTAGTCAACCACAAAAACAAAACAAATAGAAATGCTTATAACTCCATATGTGTGCATTACCTTATCATAGAGTCTGAAGATCCTGATAAACAATATCTGCAACAATGAACATTAAAAACATCATAACTGACTTGCTGGAAAAAAAACATATTAATTTGAACTTAACAAATTTATCCAATGAAAAGATGCATGGCTGCATACAATGAAAAGAAAACCCAACAGCATTTCATTCACTGTATAATTGACTATTAAATAAGTCCACCGTAACATAGATAATGAAAATGTTAGGTTATTCATGTGCATAGTTAACTTGTTATTTATATGTTGGGGGAAAACATAGAAATGTCAAATGGGAAAGATCAATGCAAACACACACACACACACACACAGAGGGAGAGAGAGATTTTTATGATAATAAAGAAATTATAAATAA
Organism: Glycine soja; assembly: GCF_004193775.1. Lineage (NCBI taxonomy): Eukaryota > Viridiplantae > Streptophyta > Magnoliopsida > Fabales > Fabaceae > Glycine > Glycine soja. The sequence continues at coordinate 48,950,817 of NC_041020.1, forward strand.
ATAGGAGGAAAAGCAAGTTACCAACTTTAAAATTTAATTGTAAATTGAAAAACTGCAACTAAACTTAGATATCCACTCCACAAACCTGCCACTAGAATCCAGAAGCAGAGCCCTGATGTTATCTGTATGCCCTCTTAGCTTTAGAGTCTTTGATCCTGATCTTGCGTCCCAGACACGCACAACCTAGTGAACCCCCAAAAAATTGAAGAAATAAACCATGGCCAGAGACAACATCCCATAAAATTCAAGCTACTACATCGCAAGCAAAAAACATCTATACTGTTTCAAATGTAAAGAAGCCTCGACAATTCAGAGCATATGCCATATTGGGCGAGTTTTTTTAAACTTTAAAAAAACAACTTTAAAATAAGCGCTTTACATATAAGAACTTTTTTAAGAAGCATCTAGGATTTGCTTCTTTAAAAAAAGCAAAAAAATGCTAATTTTAAGTAAAATCAATTTAGACAAACACACTAGAAAATCATAAAAGTGCTTATTTTATTTTGAAAAGCAATTATTTTAAAAAATAAGCTTAAACAAACTAGCCCATTGTACCTTTTCTGTGCCACCAGAGACAAGAATTGTTCCACTTTCATTCATAGTCAATGCATAAACAGAATCTTTATGGCCTTTGGCAGAAATTGGAACGTATCCCTGAGTTTGAGTGGTGTGCATGGACATATTGTCGCTTGAGTTAATAGTACGCAAGGATGTCAATGGTAGTAAGTTGCCAGAACCATTGATACCATTTGAAGATTCATCAACCATAGCATCATTACACTTAGAGGGAGCAAGGGCAGCCTCGATATCCCATATAAAAACCTCCCCACCAAGGCCACCAGAGGCAACAGTATTGTTCTAAAAAGCAAGACACTATTAAAGGATCAAAGAATGGATTTGAAATTGATAATTCAACCAAAGTAGCTATCTGTTTCAATGTGGAGCATATAGAAACAATAAAATGAACTTTTTCTCGATACACTTAATAAGAAGCATAAGATGTTTGGAGTACATTACATTTTTTTCAGCTGCTGCAAGGCAAGTAACATAGTCAGAGTGTTGCCGGAGAGTCCTAGTACAAGTTCCAAAGGACAGGGCATTCCATGTCTGACACATAAAAAGAAGGTGTAAATAATTATGTAAGTACTGGTATTATTTCAGAAGAACAAGTATTGATTGGAATAAAAAACAGCTAGCAATCAACAAACCTTAAGGGTTGTATCTGAGGAACAAGAAACAAGTGTACTATCACCAACAAGAACAGCATCATTAACCTGAAAGAATGAAATAACATTTACATATTCAATTGTACTTATGCTGTTGTGCATGTGTTATGGATTGTTAAGGTGTCATGTTTTGTGAGTTATAACTTTATTGCTAATGAAACAGGGTTTAGGACTTTTGGGGAAAGCATAAAAGATGAAGAATGACTATAAGTTCAGGAAGTTTCATCAAGTAACCATGGTTTAAAAAACATAGCTAGGTACCAGAAGTTACTAACTTAGAAGTAAACTAACAATTGGAAGGGAAGAAAATAAAAAGAAAAAACGAACATAAAGATTACCCAATCGACATGAGATTCAAAGGTAGCCAAGCATGTTGCTCTATCCACCCCTAGTGCCCATCGTTTTAACCTGCCATCACGGCTTCCGGTGAACAGATAATCAGACCCATCAGATGCTGCAGACATAAGTAGAGCCAGACAATTTATGCCTGCACAATGCTGCAGAAAAGAACCAACTTACAAGCGATTCTAGACTGTGCAACTAAGAAAACCATCAAAATTGAAATCAACCAAATAAGAAATAGTGATGAAAATAAAATCTATGACATAACACCATGCAAAGCAAAATTCTAAGTATGAACAATTAGTGAAGCTTTGATTGATAAGAAAGTAAAATATTGGGTAAATATTAAAAAGAAAAGGCTGAAATATGCAAACCACCAGATAGGTATAAGTCAATGTAAAAAGATAAAATAATATTAAAATTTAGGGTAAACCTCCATTTTGATCTTTGGAACACCAATTTGGTCCTCAAAAGGTTATCACATCCCTTTGATCCTCAAACAACAGGTTTTAACATCAAAATCGTGCAAACACATTTTACTAGGACCCAGCTGATGTCAGTCAAGAACCAAATATTCTCATTAGAGCACAATTTGAAGTCACTAATCTTTTGACGAGAAAATTCAGTTAATTTTTTTTCAAGGACCAAATTGGGAATTCACTGTATAATTTAAATAATATTTTCATCTACGTAAGAAAAGTTTTGTAGGGATCAAATTGGGAACTCAAAATTTGGAACCACAATGTCAAAGAAATTTTTTGTAGGGATAAAGATGCAACTACTAGAAGCAAACATGAAACTTGTCTGCTTCCCTGGAACAAATAAAATAATGAGTTCACCTTTGAGTCATCAGAATCATTCAACACATAGGTTAATCTCTTCTCCTTACGAGGGCGAGTTGAATTGTTTCCGTTACTTGCACTACCCACGCGGTGCATTGCAGAAACTGTTTTAGTTCATAAATCAAATAACTTAAACAAGAACCCCAGGAGTAAATTGAGAAAATAATTCCATATCAACAATTCTACTTAGCAGCATTAGCAACAACATTTGGAAAGAAAAACAAAAACTAACATATCCCAGTGCCATAAGGCTCCTCGCTATGCGAATGTATGGGAGAGGATTATCGTACACAGCCTTACTCTTGCATGTGCAAAAAAAAAGTTTTCGGATTCGAAACCATGACCAACCAACCAGTCACCAAGGTGCAACTTTACCATTGCGCCAACAGCATTAAAATAAATATCTGATGAAGTAGTTTATGCATTATGACCGTTTATTTAACAAAAGAATATTTGTATATACAGTTAAAGACAGACACATCCAAACACTTCCTCAGAAATCGCATACAGAAAAGCATTAGGCGTTAGGCATAACTGGTTAACCCAAACGTATAACCCAGGAGCTCCTAGAAACTAGCATTAAGAATTCTTGTAGCATTATGAGATGGACCTTAGTCTTCTCAATAACCCAAATGCTGATACTAAAATCTAGACCTCCAGACGTGGTTTTTCACATTTACTAAGAAGCTAGTAATTATGGCTTCAAGAAGCTAATAGTAATTATGGCTTCAAGAAGCTAGTAATTTTGATTTAGTACTTCTCAACGGGTTTCCAAAACATGCTATATCATCTTTTACAACAATTCCATGTTAACCTCAGAATCCAGACGAAGTTCAAACTCATTCTTTCCATACAGTCTGAATCACCAGTCAAACCATAATCGCATATCAAATGCACCAAAGACTCAATGTGAATCAAATAAAAAACCAAATCTACAAAATCAATAATCAAACGCACACCTAAACTCATAGGCTCATAGCAGACTGAAGATATCGAATGTCCCAAATCATCGACACAAATTACGCAAACGAAGGAAAAGAGAAAATAAAAAAGTCAGAAAACAAAAGCATAACCCTTCACACAAATTAACTAGGCCGATCATAAGGTTAAGGGCTTTGAACTATGAGCTAAAACAGACTAATTATAAGATGCGATAAATTGTTTCGTAGAATCGGAAGCAGAAAATAATCGGAAAAAAGGAAATCGAGTTGGAGAAGGAGAAGATGGAACAGTGGAAGGAACAAACCGTGATCAGTGACGAATTCGAAGCACTCTGAGTGCTTGTCTTGTTGCTGTGCGAAGTTTCAGCTTTAGAGAGAGAAAGTGTTTGGGAGAGAGAGAGAGAGAGAATGGTGAGGACAGCGAACGTGAGTGTGTAAATATGGGCGTCCAGATTTATTCCGGTAAATCCTTTGACCCGTTGTGTGCCTCTTATTGAGGGCAAGATGGTCCTTACACTTGAAGGAAGGATACACCAAAGGCTAATTCACCATTTTGGTCTTTTGTTTTTTTTTCTTTAGTTATTTATCTTTTAAAAATTATTTTGATCTTATGTTTTATTTAAAATGGTCTTTTATCTTTTAAAATTTTTACTTTAATACCTCATCTTACTTATTAAAATGTTCAAAATAATCTTTTAACTATTTAAATATATTCAAAATGATTATTTATGTGAGTGTTATTTGAAGGGAAAAAATAATCACAAAGTAAATCTTATAAAGGAAAATCTCATTTATGTGAGTGTTATTTGAAGGGAAAAAAATAATCACAAAGTAAATCTTATAAAGGAAAATAAATAAATAAAGAAAATAGGAAAAAAAATACATTAGAAAAGGATTTTAAATGTTGAATGGTTATTGCATGTTTTATGTTACACCCTCCAATTTGCACTATGTATGATAGTGTAAATACATTACAACTTGTTAGGTAGAAGTAGTTCCCACAAAGTTCTGCAAAATGTTTAATTGACAAGCTAAACAAAGATGAGAAAAAGATACTCGAAATCAAGTTAGATGGGAGAAAGGCTTAGGATGATTTTCTAAGTTATTTCTTCTGGATCTATATAAGCAAAAAATAATCTCATATATTATACTTAAATATAAATAAATATAATTAATTTTATGTTATTTAATGTTATTATTCCTAAAAAAATCATATATTTAATTTTAATTCTATTTCTAATGGCTTTTTTTTTATCCATGATATTAAATTTTAATAAATGATATTTAAAAAATATTTTTATTTTTTACTTAAGATTAATAAAATTAAATGACGTCAACTAATTTTCTTAATCAATATAAAATTAGTTATTTTTACTTAAGTTTAGACAAAGAATTATTCAAGTATAACATTTTAAAATATTGTAGCCCCGAATAAGACCAACATGGCTTTGGAGCAAGGTAGAGTAGTTCACACCTCAAGTTGTAAAGTTGTAAGACACGTATAGATGTAGCATTGGAGATGCTAACTAACCATGCCTTATTTGTTCTCTACTTCATTATCGTAGTTGAATTTGTTACATAGACAAACAATCATCCATTTTCTTTGTAGGTACAACGACTTGGTTTTTTTAGAGTTGGCAAGTGCATGGCTTGAAAGACATTTATAATCTATGATGGGGGTTGCAGCTCTATTCCACTTAAGTTCTAGTCTTCAAATGGTGTAGTGAACTCATTAATATTTTCCCTCCTTGTCATGTTAAGTTAGTGGAATCAAAGTGAACTTTATAAGTTCTTCATAGTTAGGGTTCCATCTATCACTCCATATATAGTGTGACCCTCCATTCCTTATGTGTTGTCAAATTTTTAGTTACCTTATCCCAAGAGTTGCACACCCATTTCCAAAAAAATTAGGAGTTGTTAAAATTCTTAATTTGAGGTAAAATATTACTTTCACACCTATCTTTAGCTTAGATGAATTACATCTCAGGTTATTTTTATTACATCAAAATTTTCGTCTAATTTTCATGCGAAGAGCGCAATTCACTTTGTGCTCTACGAATCTTCCATCTAACATGTGATTTAGGTTGACCAATGATATTCAATGTGGCCATATGAAAAAATCGACTATAATAATCATGCCTTGATATAAAAAATAAATAAAAAATCACTACATCTTTTATCTAGGGCATCGCATGTACTAAAAGGAATTAAGGAAATCTACATAGCATAACTAGGTATTAAGGAAATCAAGAAGGTCTGCGTTACCACTCTCCAATAAGACAAATTTATCGCAACAAACCATCACCGAAAGAGAATAAAGACCCATCTCAAGTTATTCGGCAAGCACTGGCAAAAACGCTTGTTTTCTATTACCCATTTGCAGGTAGGCAGCAAATTGATGGTGGTTTGTACTGGGGAGGGCGCGTCATGTTCGTTGAGGCTGACGCAGACGTAACACTTGCTCAGTTTGGTGACGCTCTCCAACCTCCATTCCCATGCTTCCAAGAAATTACTAACACTCCCCCTTCTACTCGTACAGGTCCAATACATATGTTTTTATAATTTATTAATTTATCCACTTGTATGTTGAAGGCAAAAGTCATTAGAGACTTTATAATTTTTCATTAGGAAAGACAAAAAAAATATAACATTTTACATGGGAAGGTAACCTTCAAGTTTAACATGAAAAAAAATCATTTTCATTTTTCACACATGAAACTTAATTGATTTTTTGGAGAGTTATATTTTATTTTATAATTTTTCTAAGTTGCATCTTTAAAAAAAAATCTCTTTCTATTTCCTATCATATTTTATCGATGCTTCTTCTAGTATTTTTCTTCCTGTTAGTTATTTCTGTTTCTTCATGTTGGGGATATTGAATCATAGGTCACACGACTCAGGTGTAGTGGTGGTTTCATCCTGGCCACTCGCGTGAACCACACCATGATGAGCGATGGAGCTGGTTTGTCACAATTCATGAACACTTGGGCTGAAATGGCTCGAGGTGTTAAAAGTCCTTCCATTGCACCTGTGTGGCGTAGGGAGCTCCTCATGGCAAGAGATCCACCTCGCATTACATGCAACCATCGTGAATTCGAGCATGTCCCAGACACCAAGGAAAGAATAATCATCCCTGAGAACGTTCTTCGATCTTTCTTCTTTGGACCCGCCGACGTGCGTAGCGGCCCTTGGTGGCTTGGTTCCCCATAACCTTCAGCATTGCACCACATTTGATTTGATAACAGAATGCTTATGGCGTTGTCGCACAACAGCATTGCAGATAGAGCCAGAAGAGGATGTTCGCTTGATGTGCATAGTCAATGCACGTGCCAGGTTCTATCCTCCGTTACCCGTTGGTTATTACGGCAATGCTTTTCCATACCCTGCAGCAGTCACCGCTGCAGGGAAGCTTTGTGGAAATCCATTTGGGTATGCGGTGGAATCAACCAAGTGAAAAGTGAGGTGACGGAGGAGTATATGCATTCTGTGGCAGATCTAATGGTGATTAAGGAACGATGCTTATTCACAACTGTAAGGTCTTATATGTTGTGTCAGACTTGAGATATATATTTTCATTTTGGAAAAGTCGATTTTGGGTGGGGTGATGTTGTGTATGGTGGATTGGCCGAAGTTGAAGCTGGGGACTTTCCAGGAGTAACATATTTCATTCCGTATAAGAATGCAAAAGGAGAAGAAGGTTTAGTTATGAAATATAAAATGCTATGTTTCTTGATTATTAAATATTTACTCAGTATGTTAACTTAATTATTGGAAGCTTATTACTGAAGAAAACATTCTATTTTATACCTATCAATCCAAAATAGGTTGAGATCCATAAACAATGGTAAAATGTTCAAATATATAACTGAACAGTAATATAGACTAAAACAAAATTATACGTTGCTCAAAAAATAAGATTGACTTGCTACCTGTGAAGATCTTTAAACATTCTCATATATATCCTAACACAACATACAACTGTGTGAAAACAAACTTGGGAGGATAAATTCTGACACGGGAAAAAGATTGGCCTTGCCTTTTCTTCATTGTCAAACTTCCTACCACTTTGAATCAATTTTAAATTTTATATCATCTATATCATTCCAACATTCTTCTCTTATTTTTTACTCTAAAGTACATATCAACTACCTATCAACTACCATGGTGGCGGGTCTTCATGCATTATTTTCCTTCAATGTATTAAGTTTCCATAAGCTACAAATTACAGGGAAGACATGATAAAGTTAGCACCACTCGTTTGAGGTTGGTTTTGGTTCCTAAGCATGTCATTCAACTCTTTTGCAAACCTCTCCATTGCTTCATCAGGCAACCCAATCGCAAATATTATACCTTCTTCTCCTTTTGCATTCTTACCCGGGGTGAAATAGGAAACTCCTGGAAAAGCCCCTGCCCCACATTTTGCCGGTCCACCAAACACAGCATCACCCCACCCAAAATCTACATTCCTAAACTTGGCACGTGACAAATCCGACACAATATAAGACCGTACAGTGTTAAATAAGCATCGTCCCTTGATCACCAATAGATCTGCCACAGAATGCATATACTCCTCCGTCACCTCACGTTTCACTTTGTTGATTAACTCCACCGCATACCCAAATGGATTTCCACAAAGCTTCCCTGCAGTGGTGATTGCTGCAGGGTATGCAAAAACGTTGCCGTAGTAACCAACAGGTAATGGAGGATTGAACCTGGCACGTGCATTGACTATGCACATCATGCGAACATCCTCATCTGCCTCTATTTGCAATGCTTTTGTGCGACAGCGCCACAAGCATGCTGTGATGATATCAAATGTGGTGCAGTATTTAAGGTTATGGGGAATCAAGCGGCGAAGGGCTGCTATCTCGACAGGTCCTAGGAAGAATGATCGATGAACCATGTTGTTGTCGTTGTCGTACGAGGAAGTGATGGTCCCTTCCTTGGTGTCTGGGACATGCTCGTATTCGCGATGGTTGCATGTAATGCGAGGTGGATCTCTTGCCATTAGGAGCTCCCTACGCCACACAGGTACAATGGAAGGACTTTTAACACCTCGAGCCATTTCAGCCCAAGTGTTCATGAATTGTGACAAACCAGCTCCATCGCTCATGGTGTGGTTCATGCGAGTGGCCAGGATGAAACCACCACACCTGAGTCGTGTCACCTGCATTTAATTTCCAAGGTCAACTGGTCAAGATATGTACAGATTCTACTTTTCTATAGTTTAACTAACAGGGAAAAGAAAACTCGACAAAATATGTTATACGATGGAAAATATATAGAGAAAAATATATAAATTATAAAGATTTAAGTATATTTTTATTTCTTGTTCCATTTGTTTTTAATTATAATAATTTTTCAACTCATATTTTTTAAGAAAAATAATTAATTTATTGTTAATTAATTGTATTATCATTTCAAAATTATTATTTTTTATTTTTCATTAATATTTGAAAAGAAAATAAATAAATAAAAGTATATAGAAAAAAAATAATTAATACATCTAAAAATTAAAAAATCTTATAAAAAACAACAAACAAATTTTAAAAAATGTTCTTATAATTGACGGAGGGAGTATTATATTCATGATGCGTTAGTAAAACCTATAAATTTTATGCAAAGATATCATCCCAAAAATTAATAAAGTTTAATATGTGAAAATGATTTTTTTTTTCATGTTAAAATTCAAGATTCCCTTCCCGTGTAAAGATATGTACGTCTTTGGAGTTCTCGTGTGAAGTCGCTACTTATTAATTTTGGAGTTCTCTAAATTACCTCAAATAAAAATAAAAATAAAAACAGGATTAAACAATCTGATAAATGATTAGAAAATAATTATACTAACATTTTTTTTTTCAAGGGTATTATATATGAGGTATTTAATCCTATTTTTATTTGAGGTAAACTAAACAACGCATCAATTTTCATAAGAAAAATAGTATAGAAACAGAATTTACAAGATCGTATAAAATTCCAACAATAGATTCACTCTTACGTATGCAAAAGAAGATGAAAAAATGTGTATTGAACCTGTACGAGTAGAAGGGGAGTGTTAGTAATTCCAAAAATAGATTCACTCTTACTTATGCAATTTGCCTATGTCGTTTTTAGAATTTTCATGTGGCTTTTGAACGTTTTTTTTTTTCTTTGTACAAAGAAGTGGATAAATTAATAAATTATAAACAATGTGTATTGGACCTGTATGAGTAGAAGGGGAGTGTTAGTAATTTCTTCAGTCTCTGGAACATTATATAGAAGTTCTTGGAAGCATGGGAATGGAGGTTGGAGAGCTTCACCACCAAACTGATAAAGTGTTACGTCTGCATCAGCCTCAATGAACATGACGCCCTCCCCAGTACAATCCACCATTAATTTGCGGTCAGGGCCCTCCCTAAGCCTACCGGCAAATGGGTAATAGAAAACAAGTGTTTTTGCCAGTGCCTGCCGAATGACTTCAACAGGGTCTTTCCCTGCCATTGATGGTTGGTTATGATAAATCTGAATAATTGGAACCTGGAAACGAAAGCCGTCTTGATCATCTATGTCGGATAGTGGTTTAAGTTGGTGAGGAGTGGGTGTAGCAGGAGCCACCAGCTCAGGTTGGCACCTTCGCACTGTGAACATTAGAGAGGGAGAAGATGAGGCCATGTTATCTGGGACAGCTAGAGAATGAGATCGCTGATTAATAAAAAACGAAAGCAAAAGAGATATGAAGTGAGTTACTGGAAGCAAGGGCTGCTTGCCTTTATAAAGGAAATTGAAAGCCCGTACGTTTTCATAATGACACTTCCGTTAGAAGTTCCAATATGTTTCACATTTGTTTGTTTTTTGTTTTTTTCCTTATTGTTGCAGTTGTAGGGTCGATTAAAAACGATCATTTACGTAACCAAATTAAACCGATGGGAAGTTTGCCAATTGGCACCGCTGTGGTTGTTCTTAGAGTGAAGATGATATTTGGATACACATTATGAACACCTTTTATTTCTCTGTATAAACATCCCTCCTCTTATAAGTAACGTGAATCATATTGTTAATATTCCTAATACTATTCTTCACATTTCTCTCGTGGTTCTCGTTTACTAGACTCGTTGTGTAGTAAATAGTAATGTATTTCGTTTGGGTCACTCAGTTAAACGGAGTATATTGCAATAATAAAAAATTGAAAACACTTGCAATTTCAGAATATAATCCTGCTGATGACACTTACATCTTTTCTTGATAGTCAGCAATATGCGTCACTTTTTTTTTTTTTAAAAGGATAGTACCTAAAAGATTATTGATTAAAAAAAATTTAAAAAGTTTTTTTATTAAGAAACAAAAAATTATATTATTTATAATTTTCTTACGTTTTTTATAATTTACATAATAAATATTTTTTTAATTCTTTAACTAATATTTAAAAAAGCAATAATTTTTTTAATTGTTGGATAACATTCGTGAATTTTATAATCCCAACAATGTTGGGTTCATTACCCAAAATTAAAGGCAATAATCTATATAAACCTTAAAATATTTATTTATGAACACCCAATAACATTTAAACGATGACACCTACATTTTTGTTTGCTAGAAGTGAAATAGGTAGGAAACTGGTAGGTGAGAATAAAATTAGAAGAATTGAATATGTATGTTTAGTTTATTTCCAAAAATGCACGTTATCTTCATAGTTATTAGCAAAGAGATATGCACCACTCCATTGTTAGGTAAGTGTACAGCGTTCTCGTATTTAAGGGAATCAGTGACTAATTGGTAATATTATTAATTCTTGTATTAATTATTTAAAATTCATATTTATGATAATTTTAGTGGGTTAAAATGAAATAATTTATCAAAAGGTTATTTGTAATATGTTGAAAAGTACCTACCAAATTAAAAGCAATTGTTGTTATATATCTGACTATAATTTGTAGTATATATAATTAATGTTAGAAACAACAAGAGAGGACAGAAAATTGTTTAAGATACGTAGGTTGGACAAGTATAAAGTAATTAAATCACTAACTAGATGCAAATTAAAGTGAAGAGAGTGGATTGCATGACCAATGAAAAATGGAAGAGAGAGATTCAAAATGGCATATTGGAAGAAGTTATTAAGATGTATCTCATTAACGGAGAGATCATGTAATTAATCCGTGTAACCAACCTTAGTAGAATGAAATTTTTGTTGTTTTTATTTTATGGCGGATATTGCATACACTTTTTTTTTATCTATGAAAAAAAAAAAGAGTAGTGTGAACTGTTTGACAGAAATCAGCCAAGCCTATTTCATGTTTAATTAATTGTAACAAATAGTTCTGTATGTCATTGTCAAATATTTATTCTTCACATTTATCTTGTAGTTCTCGTGTATTAAACTAGTAGTGTTCAAACTCAAGAGATAGATAAAGAGGACACGTTGTGATGATTTGCTGGAAGTGCAAAGAACTTAAAAAACAAATTGGAGGACATGCTTGTATGTAACAATTGAAAAAGTTAATTGATCCTCTTTCTAACACTTTTTTAATATTCTTTTTACGATTTAGTTAAAATTTATTGAAAATTACTAATTTTGATAAATTTTACTTCTAAATTAAAAGAATGACATTAAATGAGATATAAAACACTAAAGTTGATGATTTTCAATATATTTTAATTAATTTTATAAAAAGTGTTGAATAAAGAGTGTAAAAGAAAATTAATGCCATTAATATTTCTCAAAACAAAAAGATTGACATAAAATGTTATGGGTTAATTTTTTTATTTTTTATCTCTTAATTTTTATTGTAAAGGAATAGAATGAAACAAAAGTTTCAAGGGTAATTAATTTTGTGAAAAGCAACAATAATAAATGAGAATCATAGACAAAAATAGGTTAGGTCACCTATTCACAGGTGGCCTATGGCCAACCCTGCTTTAAGGCATAATGACTTGATTAATAAAAAGATCAAATTAAAACCTTTTGAAAATCATATTTAAATAAATAAATAAAAGTGAAGTTCAGATATTAAAAAAAAAACTATTAAATTTACCATGTGTGATAATTGAACACTTTTTAAAAATCAGCAAAGAGGATTATATTAAATTAAAAGAGGTACCACAATACAAAGAAACCACTGCCCACAAAATGAAAACCTGATTATAAATATTTAACTCAGACATGAGAAAATTATGGCTAACCAGGAAACAGAGAAACACTAGAAACAAAACACAAGCACACCCAAGAATAAATACAGCACGCACTCCTCAAAAGTGATCAAATCGCAGCAGCAAATCAAACCATTCCCTTAACATGCATGCAGCATCACCTTCCCAATCCACTACCAACACGCAATACAGTAGTTCATACATATCACCTTTTTTTTAAGGATAAACACTGTATTCAAAGAATATTGACCGATTAAAGAATTTAAAGGAAAAATATTTCTATTGAGAAACGAAAAATTATATTGTTTATAATTTTTTATATTATGTATTTCTATAATTTAGATAGTAAACATTTTTTCCTTTTTAATTCTTTAACTAATATTCTAAAAATATTGATAAAGAAAGAATTATTTTAATTGTTGGGTAACAATATTGGTGATTCTTATAATCCCAATAATGTTGGGTTCATCACCCAAAATTAAGGGCAATAATCTATAGAAACCTTAAAATAATTATTGATGGACACCCGATAACATTTAAATGATGACCCCTACATTTTTGTTTGGTAGAAGTGAAATAGGTAGGAAACTGAGAGGTGAGAATGAAATTAGTCTATTCTAAAAATTCACCATGTTTTTTTTATAGTCAAGATAGACTAAATTTATATGTTTTTAATTTGAGAATCACATTTATCTATATGAAAAACATTGATTTTTACTATTTATGTTCGAAAAATATAAAAATTAAAAATATTTTTTTCAATTTTTTTATACTGGAGTCGGTGAAGTTAGGTGTTAGTTTTTTTTTATTTGGTAAAATTGTACTTTTGGTCCCCCACTTTAGGTCCAATTTCGCATTTGGTCCTTCGCTAATTTAATTCACAAATTGGGTCCCTCTATTTTATAAAATCCTGCAATGTTGGTCCCCGAAGCCTCAATTGGATGTTGACTATTAAGCTCAGACGTTGACTGCCACATGTCAACATCTGAGAGGCTCTTGAAAATTTTTACTTTGTGGTAAAAAAATTTACGTTGACCCAATTCCCGCTAACCCTAATTCTACAATGTGGGTTCGCTGCGCGTGATAGAACTTCAGCTGGTGGCCTTCATCTTGGTGTTCTCAACAAGTGGCCTCGTCCCACTCATTGATCTAGTGTTCCCTGCATTCGTCTCTCCATACATCTTGGCACTTTATTGGTGGTTTGTCTCTAACCCAATTAATTTACAAATCCCTAACCCTAAATAGTATTTTATCAATCTTCTTCTTACTAATATTTTTCTTTCTCTTCCTCTGTCTAATTCTGAAACAAACAATGAAACATTGAGTGACAATTCTATTGCGTGGAATGTTCTTCTTCTGATGAAAATGAAGTGTTTCTATTTCTTAAACGGAGAAGACGAGGATTTCGTGGAGGGAGGAGTGGCGGCGAGTTCGCGCGACGGCTCCACCTCGCACGTGTCATGGGCTCGTTCGCTAAGCTTGATGGACACGCACAATAGCAGCAGTCGCTCCCACTTCGTCTCCGAGTCGACGGAGTTCTCTGATACGGTGGACTTCCACCACTTCCTAGCGCAACGTGGTGCCAACAATCTCCGTCTTTTCTCCTTCTTCGACCTGAAATCCGCCATGCGCGCCTTCAGCCGCACCCTCCTCGTCGGCGAGGGAGGCTTCGGCTCTGTCTACCGTGGCTTTCTCGACCAAAACGATGTTGCAATCAAGCAGTTGAACCGCAACTTTACTATGTAGTTTGTCTTTGTTTTCGCCACCCATGAGGGCGTTGGTGCCAATCATCTACACAATTCGGAGGATCTTTGTGGATATTGATTGGATTCATGATGTCTGGCTCAATAAGACTTTGCGTAAATTGTTGTAAAACCTGCAATGTTGTTATGATAGGATTTTCCTTAAGGATTAGGGATTAGGGTTAGGGGGAATTGGATCAACATAAATGTTTTCACCACAGAGTAAAAATTTTCAAGAGTCTTTCAGACGTTGATACATGATAGTCAACATCTGAACTTAACGATCAACGTCCAATTAAAATTTCAAGGACCAACATTACAGGATTTTACAAAACAGGGGATCCAATTTGTGAATTAAATTAGTAAGGGACCAAATGCGAAATTGGACCCAAAGTAGGGACTAAAAGTGTAATTTTATCCTTTTATTTTTAAAGTGACACTATATATAGCTTTTACATTAGATATTTGAAATAATTATATTATTTATATTATATATATATATATATATATATATATATATATATATATATATATATATATATTTAATATCGTTTATAATATCAACCATCTAATTTTACATTTTTTCTATTATCATTATTTTTTTATTGTACAAAGAAATGGTACGACCTAAGACATATCATTTCTCTTATTTAAAAGGACGACTGCAACTGCGAACAATGCTTGCCATAAAAAATAATAATATAATTGTAAACGCAATTTCAAAATCCTAGGACGTTAGGACAACCATTCGTTTAAAAATGCACCTTATCTTGATAGTTATTAGCAAAGAGATATGCACCACTCCTTTAGTAGGTAAGCGTACAGCGTACTCGTATTTAAGGGATATATATGTAAAAAAAATATTGTGAATCAGCGACTAATTGGTAATATTATTAATTCTTATATTAATTATTTAAAATTCATATTTATGATAATTTTAATGGGTTAAAAATGAAATAAGTTATCAAAAGGTTATTTGTAATATATTGAAAAGTACCTACCAAATTAAAAGCAGTTATTGTTATATATCTGACTATGATTTGTAGTATATATAATTAATGTTAGAAACAACAAGAGAAGACAGAAAATTGGTTAAGATACGTAGGTTGTACAAGTATAAAGTAATTAAATCACTAACTAGATGCAAATTAAAGTGGAGAGAGTGGATTGCATGACCAATGAAAAACGGAAGAGAGAGATTCAAAATGGCATATTGGAAGAAGTTATTAAGAGATGTATCTCATTAACCGAGAGATCGTATAATTAATCAGTGTAACCAACCTCAGTAGAATGAAGTTTTTGTTGTTTTTATGGCGGATATTGCATACACTTTTTTTCATATATGAAAAAAAAAAGTGTAATGTGAACTGTTTGACAGAAATCAACCAAGCCTATTTTCGTGTTTAATTAATTGTAACAAATAGTTATGTATGCCATTGTCATATATTTATTCTTCATATTTATCTTGTAGTTCTCGTGCATTAGATTAGTAGTGTTCAAACTCAGGAGATAGTTGATAAAGAGGACACGCTGTGATGATTTGCTGGAAATGCGAAGAACTTAAAAAACGAATCGAACATGCTTGTATAACGATTGAGAAATGTTATCTGATCCTCTTTCTAACATTTTTTTTAATATTCTTTTTACAATCTAGTTAAAATTTATTTAAAAACATTAATTTTAATAGATTTCGACTTCTAAATTAAGAAAATAACATTAAAAGAGATATGAAACACTAAAGTTGATGATTTTTAATATCTTTTAATTAATTTTATAAAAAAATGTTGAATAAAGAGTGTTAAAGAAAATAAATGTCACCAATATTTTTCAACAATTAATTTTGTGAAAAGTAACAATAATAAATGAGGAACAGGGACAAAAATAGGTTAGGTCACCTATCGACAGGTGGCCTATGGCCAACCCTACTTAATGCCTAATGACCTGTTTAATAAAAAGAACAAATTAAGACTTTTTGAAGATCGTATTTAAATAAAAAAAATAAAGGTCAAGTTCAGGTATTAAAAAATACCTATTAAATTTACCATGCCTGATAATTGAACACTTTTTAAAAAATCAACAAAGAGGATTATATTAAATTGAAAGAGGTACCACAATACAAAGAAACCAGCAGTGAACCTGGTTGTAAATATTTATCCCATACATGAGAAAAATATTGCTAACTAGGAAATAGAGAAACACCAGAAAGACTAGACGAAACACAAGCACACCCAAGAATAAATATAGCATGCACTCCTCATTGTTCCCGCGTGACATCAACCTGGTTCCTGCTGCGTGGTTCGTGCCTCTTTGACCTAGCTAGCAGTTCCATTGGAGGAGGGCGATGGGGTTTGGGTTTGGGTTTTGGAGGGAAGGAAAGGGGAATGAGGATGGAGGAAGAATGTAGAGTGGTGAAATCATCGTCGTTTTAGAGTATTTAAAGAGAGTTTCCTAAAAATCATCTTTGACATGTTGACAGTTTTTATAAAATTATTATAATTACACAAATGATGATGTTTTTTTGCAACCCTCGTTCAGATTGTGTCATAATTTTTTTTTTTTTAGTAGTATCAAAAGTAATCAAATTGCAGCAGCAAATCAAACCACTTCCTTAACAACATCACCCACTTCGCAATCCACTACCAATACGCAATACAATAGTTCATACATATCGATCACCACCACCGTTCCCACAAACCTGCCAGTACTACACATTTTTTTAATATGATTATCCGGTAAAAACTCTTAGTTATAATTTATTACAGTGTTATTTTATTCTTTAACATTTGATTTACGGGTTTGTCTAATTGACCAAAGTAAACATAGGACTAAATAATCTCATCTTCAATGACCATGGGCTCAAAAGTGAAACTGGTGATTTAATATAATTTCTGATATACATTCAATATTTGAACATTAATCTAAATGTTTGAATATATTTTCATCCCAATCATAATTATAGCAATAAGCTCAAATATTAGTTTTATTATTCTCTGTTGTTTTCATTAATTATCCAATACTTTTTAACACGTAATTAGGATTTTTAATTTAAAATTCAAAATTAATGATTTAAAGAAATTATAATTTTTAATCGAATTCATTATACAAAATACTTTTTTAATGTTGGTAATATATAGGATAGGAGGAAAATTTCAGTTAAAAATATATTGAGGTTTAAATTACAAAAAAATAATATAAACATAAAAAATCTCTACCTGAGCATATATTAATTAATATTAATATTAATATTTAAAATACATCATCTTTTTTTTTATATAAAAAGTACGTATAATCGAGTGCATATAAATCAATTTGTTAGAGTGTTGTTTTAATTAAACCATTAGTTTTAATTCGAGTATTAATTGAGACCAATACTTCGATCAATATTAAAACACAATAGGCCAGGAGAGTCGTGTTGCCCAAAGAGACGGAACTTTAGTTTAAATAGGGTGAGTCAGACATAGAAAACTATCATTATTAATAAAAATATATCAATTTAAAATAAAATAAAAACAAGCAAGAAAAACATTTAATAATGCTTCTGAGGACTCAAATTTCACGAGTTAAATTTATTTATTTTCTTCACCCTTTCCAATATATTAAGAATTTCATAAGCTACAAACTAGTACTATAAGGTAGACATGATAAAATTAGGACTACTTGTCGTCGGTTGGTTCTGGTTCTGGTTCTGGTTCCGGTTCCCAAGCATGTGGTCTAACTCTTTCGCAAACCTATTCATAGATTCGGTAGGCAACAAAATCGGTAACACTATGCCTTCTTCACCTTTCGCATTCTTATAGGAAACATGATAAGTTGCTGCAGGAAAGGTCCCAGCCCCAGCTTGGGCAACTCCACCATACACAGCATCACCCCACCCAAAATCCACTTCTCTAAACCTAGCACGTGTCAAATCCGAAATAATACATGACCTCACGCTTGTGAATGAGCATCGTTCCTTAATCACCATTAAATATGCCACAGAATGCATATACTCTTCTGTCACCTCACGTTTCAGTTTATTGATTAACTCCACCGCATACCCAAATGGATTTCCACAAAGCTTCCCTGCAGTGGTGACTGCTGCGGGGAGTGCAACGGCATTACCGTAGTAACCAACAGGTAAAGGGGGATTGAACCTAGCACGTGCGTTGATGATGCACATCATGCGAACTTCCTCATCTGGTTTCATCTGCAACGCTTTTGTGCGACAACGCCAGAAGCATGCTGTGATGAGATCAAACGTTGAGCATTGACGAAGGTGGTGTGGAACCAAGCGACGAATGGCAGCTATTTCGGTGGGTCCAAAGAAGAATGATCGCTGAACCATGTTATCGTTCGAAGGGGTGATGATGGTGTCTTCGAGTTGGTCGTATTCGCGATGGCTGCATGTAATACGAGGTGGATCTCTTGCCCTTAGAAGCTCCCTACGCCACACAGGTGCGATGGAAGGTTTGGTAGCATGACTTCGAGCCATTTCAGACCAAGCGTTCATGAACTGTGATATACCACCTGCGTCTCCAATGGTGTGGTTGAAGCGGAAGGCCAAGATGAAACCATCACACTTGAGTCGTGTCACCTGTATGTATAAGATTATATTAATTTCCACCATCAATAAATTGACAAATTCTACTCCCACCATACCTTTCTATTTGGTTAAATTATTCATAAAAAAATGCTAACGAATACCCTGAGAATCCAGGTTATGGAGTCTAAGATGATTTTTTTTTTAATAGAAAGTATAACTACATATCATTTGGTGATTTCCAATGCAACTTCAATAAAAAAAAAATCATTATACTGTAATTTTTTAACTAATATCTTAAAAGACACTTATTAACGAGACTCACTGTTCATTGGTGGTTCATGTGTATAGTTGTTTTTATTTTAAATTTTTATACAAGAAATTTAATACATATAATAGTCCTTGTTTAATTTTTTCTATAGTAATTTATCCTCGTCAAAAAGGTTTTTTTAACAGTTTTAGATTGACAAATTATTTTTTGATATTAAAATCAAGAATCAAAACTTAACTTCCTATGTAAGAATATTAAAACTTAAGTTTTCTCTTATAGAAATAAAACTTAGAATAAAAATATTTATAAGATCAAATAAATACTTTAACTTTTTATTATCGTTAGTTAATACAAAGAAAATGAAAGAAAGAAACATTAACAGAAAAAATATAAAGAGAAAAAATCAACTATATGCAATAATATAACTCTAAGAAATTAATTGAAGTTTAATATATATGTGACAATTCTTTCATGTTAAAATTCAAGGTTATCCTTCCATATTTTCGTTGTAAATATTTATAAATTTATAAAAATCGAAAGTCTACTATATAAATTTTATGAAAAATTAAGGATATAGAATCAAAATTTATAAGATCATATAATTAAAATTTTAACAATATATTTTGAGTGTCTTGTTATGCAATTTGCCTATGTCGTTTTTAGAATTTTCATGTGGCTTTTGAACTTTTTTTTTTTTTCTTTGTACAAAGAAGTGGATAAATTAATAAATTATAAACAATGTGTATTGGACCTGTATGAGTAGAAGGGGAGTGTTAGTAATTTCTTCAGTCTCTGGAACATTATATAGAAGTTCTTGGAAGCATGGGAATGGAGGTTGGAGAGCTTCACCACCAAACTGATAAAGTGTTACGTCTGCATCAGCCTCAATGAACATGACGCCCTCCCCAGTACAATCCACCATTAATTTGCGGTCAGGGCCCTCCCTAAGCCTACCGGCAAATGGGTAATAGAAAACAAGTGTTTTTGCCAGTGCCTGCCGAATGACTTCAACAGGGTCTTTCCCTGCCATTGATGGTTGGTTATGATAAATCTGAATAATTGGAACCTGGAAACGAAAGCCGTCTTGATCATCTATGTCGGATAGTGGTTTAAGTTGGTGAGGAGTGGGTGTAGCAGCCAGCAGGAGCCACCAGCTCAGGTTGGCACCTTCGCACTGTGAACCTTAGAGAATTTGGAGGTGACGAGGCCATGCTAAGGGAGAACGATCGAGAGTGTTATTTTCTGGGCTAGGACTGCTACCCTTTTATAAACGGAGTATACATTGCCATAAAAAAAATTTGAAATTAATCATAATTTCAGAATCGTGGGACTAATATGTTTCACGTTTTCTTTTTGTTGGGAAAACGTCAGTGTTAATTAAAGCCTTAAAGTCATAATTCACGGGTATGAAAAAGCATGGCATCTTCCATGCGTCCAAATATCGTGGTTGCTAATACTCCTGTCCATTAAAAAAAAATTAAATGCCATTATATTCCTAAGTATCATTTAATTATAAATTATTATTTAGATAATTTTAAGATGTTTTTATAAAAATCAATCAATTTTATCATTTATAATAATTTATAATTAAATAATAATATAAAATTATTTTATATTATCAATGTATATCTAATTTATCAAAGAGAAATTATTAATTATTTTATTTTAATTAATAATATTACTCATAATTTAAGGAATTTTAATTTTTTTCGATGAGTATGTCTTATATTATTAATATTCTAATAAATAGTTAAATGCATGTAGACTTTTATGAAAAAATGAGTGGATCTTTCATTAATAGACCTAACAATAAGTTAAGAGTATAAAAAAAATTTAATAATTATTCTCTCCGTTCCATAATAATATTTATATAAAAAGAAAAAAATTATCCAAAAATAATAATTGTTTTAACTTTTCAATGTAACATAAATTATTTTTTTCACTTATATCCTTTATAAAATTAATTATACGAGTTAAAAAAAACTAAAAATGATTTAGTGATAACAAAGTTAATTAATTTTGTAAATTAGTATTCTTTTTTATATATTTATTAGTTTTTTTGTTTGTATAAAATAACCTTGTACCCGCAATTATATATATGAAACGGAGGTAGTATTAATTTGAATGTGATCATACGTTTCTTATAGGATGGAGGGAGTATTAATAATGCCATAAAAAAAAATTGTAAAAGTGCAATATCAAAATCAGAGTCAAAGGACCGTGCATTTAACGCCTTATCTCGATAGATAGTTAGCAAAGCAATATGCACCACTCTTTATTTTTGTTAGGTAAACATTCACACTTATGGGAGATGGTTTTTTCTTTTTGTATTTTTATTGCTTAAATGTCTAACCTCTAATAAATAAATTTTTAATAAATAATGACTTTTCTAAAATTATTTATTAGTTTTACACTAAAGCTAAAATGAATTTTCATTTTAAATTATACAAGAAGGAAATAGATGCATTAAGCAACTATCCTTATATAGTTGTCAACCAACTGTTTTATTCTAATTGTTTGATTCCTACACCAATACATTATAATACACTCGTTACTTAATTAGTTAATGTTAGACAAATTGTGTAAGTGAAGTCTACATGACGTAGAAATTTCTCTAAATTAAGCTTATGGGTTTTTCGACCAAGACTTCAAAACTGGATACTATTATCTTGTGTACGCAATGAGCTCAAGATAAATTACATGTAGAACAAAAGAAAAATGTTGCCAAAGTTTTCAACAAAACTTATAATTAAAGTCTGAATAACAACACTTCAGAATACCATAGCTGAGATACGTCTAAAATGACTGCAATTCATTCATGTGTTGATACATAATTGTAAAGCTTAAGCAAGTGATAAATTATCAATAGTAGAAGTTGAATATTTTTACCATGTGATCAGCCGCCTCCTCAAACAAATTTTTCTAGTTCAATCCTGATTGGCAGTGAATATTGAGGTTTAAAGAGAATAAAAAAAAAAAGAAAAAAGTAAAAGTAATATAAATGAAAATGTTAAGATCATGTGCTCCCACAAATAAAGATAGAATATAAAATGATTGTATATATGATGAGAGTGCGGCAACTATTGGGTAAAAAATTAAATGACTAAAAATTAGTTAAAAGGGTATAAACACATACAAAGATCATAGAATACACCAGTAAGAAGAGAATATTACATGACTTTTAATTAAGGGTGTTTGCATATAGTTTGATTTGATTTTTAGATAAAAATTATCTGAACTAAATATAAAATAAAGATGTTGTTTGATATAAATATAATATCAAATCTAAATCAAACCAAATCAAACTTTTGTGATTTGGTTTGATTCAGTTTAACAATATTTTTTATTTTATTATTATAATTTAAAATTTATCCACTAAATTTATATAATTATTATGTTATATTATTTTAAAAATGAAATTTATCCTTTCATTGATTTTTTAAACATATTTTATTTTAAAAATATTATTTTCACATCTATTTAGCATTAATATAAAATAATATTACAAATTTTTTAACATAATAGTAATTTATACTTCACTTGATATTTAATTCTATTTTTTAATAATATTAATATATTCTTTTTTAATATGTGGAAGTGAAATATGTATCTTGGTTATAAAGTAAAGAAAAATTAATAAATTATTTGTTACTTATTATTAGTTATCACAATAAAAATCAACATAATTATAATATGATTTATTTGATTTGATTCATATTTTATAACAAGATTCGAAAATTGAACCAAACTATAAAAAAATGCAATTTTTTATATTTTTAGATTTTATAATTTTCAATTTTTTGGATCAATTTAATCATTTGTGAATGATTTGATTCAATTTTAAATACTCCTACTTTTAATTTTATAAAAGAGAGAGAAACATATATAACAAAATCAATATTGAAGTTGTCATGAGAAATATTATTGTGAATAATATTTCTGAAGAACTGGTCTTTAACGAAATTAAATGGAATTGTGTAATTCATCTCACTGAATCAATCAGGCTTTTTCTTTTGTTTAGATGTCAACTAATGCATACAATTTTTTTCTTTTCAGAAAATGGAGTAATGGGAATCCTTTGACAGAAATAGACAAGTCATTCGGCAATTGCTTCTTGCATTCCGTGAATTGCTTTATGCACTTCCCATATTGCTTTCAAAATTATCATTCCAAAATAAGAGTATTTAGTGTAAGGGTCAACATGTGATTTAACCCAATCCAATGACACTAAATTTGGTTTCTAAAGTATTTGAATCATCTAACCTGATTAAGACTTGATCATAATCAGATTGGATAACAAATTCTTTTTTTTTTAATCTGACCAGTCCATACCATATAATTTAATTTATTATTATTATTATTATTATTATTATATATATAAATTATTAAACATAAAACACATTAGTAATTTGTAGCTTACATAGTTTATAAATTAAACCATCCATATTTTTTTTTTCTTTTTTAAGTTGTTTTTATTCTTGTCTTGATTTTATTTATATTTTTACATACTGATATCATACTTTATTTCTATCTAAAATAAAATATCTATTAACATTGAAATCATTAATTCTATTAGTCAAATATTTTTATAATTTGATCCTTTTTTAGTGCTTTTAATCATTATATACTTAAAAAACTTTAGAAAAAAATAAATTATGATTCTAATTTTTTTTTAAAAATAAAAATATATGGACTCAATTAATCCAATTCAACATAATCCATTTATGATTAAGTTGGATTGGATCTAAATTTTTTTACAAAAACTCAACTCAACCCAATCCATAGATATTTGATCCAGTTGAATAATAAATTTAGTCAAATTCAACTCAATCCAAACTGTGCATCCTTTCTTTTGGAGGTAACATGGGAAGTCCACGAAGCAATTCTGAAAAAACACCCGAGTCATTCGTAGCATTCTCGTCTTTAATTTTGACAAATAGTATTGATATGGTGTCATTGTCATGTGTTAATTCTTCACATTTTCTTGTAGTTATGGAGTTTTAGACTGGTAGAGTGGTAGTGTCCTAAGCTTGGATGGAACTAAATATAAGCCTACAAGTTAATCGTCCTTATGATAAAAAAATCTCTTAATAGTTGGGGGGGAAAAATCACCCTCCTTTAATATTCTCTGTCCCTGAGTGGAAAATATTCTTTTTTAGCAAACCTATTATTTTTTATTCCGTCCCATAGTTCAAAATAAAGGAACCGATAGAAACCACAAATTGTGATAATTTGATGGATGTTAAAAGAGTTAAAAAAAATGATCAAGGCTTGGGAAAAACTAACTTTGGATGAGAGCATTGAATCTAAGTCATACAATTATAGATAAAAGATTTAATGTTATCTAATTATTTTTTTTTAAATGTAACTTTTTAATATTATCTTTTTTTTAATACATGATCTTGCATATTTTCTTAAAAGGATTGCATAGTGACTAAAGTTATTAAACTAGCAACTGTTATTTTTTGGTCATTATATGCAAAAATAATGTTTAATTATTATTTTTGTCCTCTAATTTATTTTTTAAGTTTAATTTACTCCTCTTATCATTAAAAGGTTTAATTAAGTGCTATATTTTTTTTAAAATTTAATTAAGTCCTTTAAAATTAAATTTGATATTTTTTAAAAAAAATATGAAATAATAAAAATAAAATCAAATTAAACTTATTTTAGAAAATAAAAGTTTAAATCTTGGCAAAAAACCACACCAAAAGCATTTTCTTAAAAAGAAATATATTATTAATAGCGTCAGTCCAATCAACACTAAATTTTCATTTAAGAAGAAAAAATGGCTTCAACTAAGTGTTGATTGGACCCACCTCTAAATAATAATTCTTTAAAAAATAATTAGTGTAAGCCACAACTCACGTTATTTCCGATACTAAGTAAAAGATAATTTTATAGTGGCTAAATGATTATTTTGGTTTTTTTAGTTTGGTTTTCAGTTTTTTTTGTTACAATTAAAAATTTATTTTGATTATTTATTTTATTTTATGTAAAGTAATAATTTATATTTTTAAGAGTTTACTTAAATCTTTTGTTTTATTTAAAATATTCAAAATCATCATTCAACTATTATAAAAAAAAACAAAGCAAGTGATAAAAAAAACAAAGCAGAAA
This sequence comes from Glycine soja, assembly GCF_004193775.1. Lineage (NCBI taxonomy): Eukaryota > Viridiplantae > Streptophyta > Magnoliopsida > Fabales > Fabaceae > Glycine > Glycine soja. Next base: position 48,975,946 of record NC_041020.1, read on the forward strand.
CAAAAATAAATTAGTTGTACCTAATAAAGAACACCTGGGGCCAAATTATTTAAAATGATGATTTGAAGGACAAAGTTGAACGATTATTTTGAATATTTTAAATAACATAGCAAAATAATTTTTTTAAAATATAAAAGATCATTTTAAACATAAAGAACTAAATGACCATTTAGCCATAACATTAACTAAGCCTATGCTACATTTGTTTTTTTGAAAAAATATTTTTATGGCCAACACTAGTTTTATATATTAATATCAGGCATAGCGTCAATTAATTCCAGGCTAAATTTAATTTTTGAAAAGAATTATTATTATTAGCCTTAAGCCCTCAACACTATCATAGTCAAGCTTTATTTATTTCATTTTCTCTCTTTAAATATTTGCTTAGAAAACAATGAAAAAAAGCAATAAACTTGTTTATTGCTTTTTTTCATTGTTTTCTAAGCAAATATTTAAAGATAGAAAATGAAATAAATAACGCAACATTGATGTAATTATTTGTAAAAGAAAATGACAACATTGGTTGCCGAAACCAATTACGCATCTAGTTTCTAAAGGAATCTAAAGTATAACGAATGAGACTTGTTGACAAATCTTTGCATGATTAATTTCAAACACGAGCACCGCGTTGATGTCTATGCAAGCAATTGAAAAAGAAAAATGCCTATGATGAATGTCATAATGAAAGGAAACTGGAATAGAAATTCTAATGAAAATATCAATTTGGACCATCATAGGAATCTTTAAAAAAAATATAAAAACACCAAGTCTAATTTAATATCCATTAACACCTTAAAGAGTTCTATTGGAATCCATTTCATATCCATTTAAAATTCTGTTTCATTTCACAATGAGTCAGTTACCATGAACCTTCAGCGCCCACAGTTGGATTCTTGAAGGCAGAGAACTCCCAGTACGTTTTCAATGAGAATGGTGGGAAAACAGTGGCACCTTCATCTGTAATTTTAGATATCTGCAAACAGTGGCACGTTAGACTAAATATCATAAATTCATAATGCAAGATAATAAACCTTCAACTCAACTGGAGATTATATTAAGAGTGCTAAGATTTTTCATAGTAAAAATCCGACAACAAAAGAAGGAAATCAGGAAGCAAAGTCATTTTAGTTCAGATCCGAGCCTCAATCCTCAGATACACATTATAGGAAGGGTTCGGATTATATACAGTTTAGCATTCAAGAACTGTAATGTAAGCAGCAGTCATTGACTATCATAAACTCATAATAATGACCACCAACACTCTACAGAATTGGCACAGAAAAGAAATTGAAACTTTTACATAGATGATATCCTTCGAAACAAGATTAGCATACACAACTATCGGGTAATGACAAGCAAGCAACCATATTCCGGATCCACACGTTCTTTCACACAAGTACAATACAGCATATTCCAATTTGCTGTCTAGAAACCTACTAATTTTTCCTATCCCATGTGCTACAAGTGGAGTTAGACCCAATAAGCGTGCAACCTCAAGTAGAGAAGAGTAGAAATCGATCTAGGTAGCATGAGGTATTGCTTACAGCTAAAATCCTACTAATGAACTTTCTCACAAATACTTCAGCCAAGAGAATTGGGTGTCTTGGTCAGTTAGAAACTTGCATAGGATAGTAGCCAGGATCTCTCAAATATGTCTGGCATTGCATGGTAGGAGCCTGCACCTTCCTTGGGTACAAGAGTACAGAGTATGGATTAATTGTATTACTGAGAGTGAAAATTCACAGATTCTCAACTAAAGCTTTTATTTCTTGATTCAACTGTTTGAAGAAGTGCAGCTAGACTGGGCCAATATGTTCTATTCATTGAAACTAGTTTCCATACACCACGAGTAATTTATGAAGAAAAGAAAATATAAGCATGAAGTCTCGTGTAAATAGATGATGCACATACAGTCTGATTCCTTCATTTTCCCATATTGTCTATTACTTCCTCGTTTCAAATATAAACCTCTTGGAACAGGGTGAGACACTGAGACTTGCTTGAATCAGAAATTTCACTTGTTTGAATAATAACTATGTTCTGTACAGGTCCAGAATTAAAACTTCCAGCACAGTTTAAAAAACTCGATTTTATGGCATGTGGCATAGGAGAAAATAATTCCAAAAAAAAAGGTCAAATCATTCAATAACCCAACAAAACGTAGCTAGGATGATACTCAATATATAATTGGAGAAAGACCCTATAGAAGCAAAGCTAGCTTGTGATCGATACATATAGGAGTACATGAATCAATAATTCAGTTGTCTTGTTTTTTTTTTTAAAACTGTCAAAACAGTTTGCAAACACATGAACTGAACTGTTCTCTGACAGACAGTTTGGTTCTATAAAACTTAACTTACAAAATAGTTCAGTTCAGTTTTTTACAATAGTAGTTTAATTTTATACAGTTAAGTTCAGTTGAAGTTCTCAATTAATTCAGTTCAAAATAATTTTTGAACAGCCCTATATAACCAGACTGTGAATGTTCACTCTCAGTAATGCAATTCGATCTTTATCTTCAACCTCTAAACCAGTTCTAACTATATGTTTTGATAAAATGTTAAATGGAGAGGGGGAGAGGAGAGCATAGCAAAAGCAAAGAATATTAGAGTAGAGAAAAACAAGAAAAGGAACAGTGTAAAACCTGGATTTTGTTGACAGCAGACCTATCACGGTATAAAAGCACACGCATGCATTTTTCCAGTAACTTGACGCCCTCTTCAAAGGTCAAGTTTTCATGCCACTCATCACGGAGAATTGGCCTAGCGAGATGATTTCCAAGCCCGGTTGCTACATGGTTGTCCTCAAAATTAATGCCAATCATGTTAACCTGGATAAGATGCAAAGATTTAGTTATTAAAAGAAAAACTTCCAGGTAAACGTTTACAAAAAACAAAGACAAAGACATACCATGCCAAGGTACTTCTGCCCGTTTTTCACCCCACCAAGTACAAGTGCATTCCACAATGGGTTGAACTTGTTACGTCTATTATACATCACACGGGTTAAATAATTATGCACCTCCTTCGGCCCTAGAGAATTCCCATCATCCCACATGTTGTCATATAGGCTGCACATTCAAAACTCAAAACCAAACAGTCAGATGGGAATTTTGAAGTTGTAGACTTGTAGTATTGAAAAGGTTTAAGGGGAAAAAATACACAGATGGAATTTTTTACTGCGTTTGAAACAAAATAAATAGACAAGCCAAGCAAGGAAAACAAAGCAGACCATCATTTAACTCATCACATCTTTCTGCCTTAAACTTATTTAAGATCACCAGTGCATACTGAGTAACAATTAATATTAAAAGGAAAAAGTACTCACATAAGCTCATCAAGGTAACGCAGAATCTCCTGAAAGTCACTTATCTCCCCGCTAGCACCAAGAAGAGAATGCTTTCCAATAGGCTTGATACGCTCAACACTCTTGTACCGCAGGGTAGATCCATACGAACCTATCAATATATCCCCCATTGACATGATACGCAAAATGATTTCAATACTTAAAAGCACCATTAATCTATGACGAAATTTGCAGAGATATGGCACATTTGTGAATCAGAAATCAACAATTAAAACCAGCGCCAGTAAGGAATCAAATTGAATTTCTCCATATATATATATTTTTTTACTTCAAAGAAAACAAAAGACTATGGGAAATCAATTTCCAGAATAATCAGATTAAGAGCAATTTAACACGAAGATAAAAACCAGATTAAATATCAGACCTCCCATGTCAGCGGCCATTAGAATCCCATCTTTGTATTTGATAGCGACTACAGAGGATCCAGTCACGTATGGGTACCTAAGGGTTAAAACAAAAATTAGGGCAAAGTAATATGCATTTAAGAGTAAAATCAAACTATTCAGTGTGAAAACCCTAAAATCGAAAAAGTGAGCATCATCGAGGAAAAAGGAATGGAGTAAGAGGGAGATAGTGTACGTACAGAGTTCGCTCGGATTCAGCTACACGTTCCATCGCGACGAGTGTCTATCACTTGGATCGTCGTCGCAGTCTTGAAGAAGAAGAAGAAAGAAAACGCAGAGAACGAAAATGGTAGAATAATAGTGTGCCCAAGTATGATTCACCGCAAAACGACGTCGGTTCCAAAGTGCAATTTCGTAAGCCACAATCCAAACCAAAATACTGTCCTGTGCTTAAATAAAATTTTCTTTTAGTTAAAAATATTTTTAAAATAATTCTTATAAATTATTACTTTTAATCATAATTATAATCATAAATATAATTTTAAAAGGATTTGAGTTATGTAAAAAAATAAAAAATAAGTTTGGAGTTAGTAAAAGAAATTCATGAAAAAAAATGATTTTTCAATCAATTCAAATAAAAACAAATTAATATAAAAAAACAAAATATTTTTATTACATATCAATTAAGTTTAAATAGTTTTTCCACTTCCACTAAATTTAACTAATTCTTTTTGTTTGAATAATATTAAAATGCACATCAATATAATATTTCATCTAATAAAGTTATTGTGTAATATAATTCTAATTCTACTAACACATACAATTAAAATTTTGTAATAACATTGATAGAGTTTCAACTTAATGGATGATGTCGTGTTTGAATCTGATTAGAGTTGTCAAAAACAAATCCAGTCCAATGGATTGAACTAGGCCGTAAAAAACATGACCTAAGTCAAATCGGGTGTTTCGGCCCGACACGTTTAGCCCATTGTGTGTAATAACAGAGGTGTAAATAGCAAGAGCCATATTTTTTTATTGAATAGGGGCCGAGAAGGCCATATCTTAAACCATTGGACCCATGTCAAATTGTCAATGCAAAAGTTACACAGAATATCTTTCACGTTATTGTTGTCATTTGACATGAAAAATTGAGAAATGTGCTGCAAACACGCTAACAATTTTTTTGCACACCAAGGGACCATGCAGCAAGAGCTCCTAAAGCCTGAATTCCTTAGAAAATGTGCAAATTCCAGTGACAATTTCTGAAAAATCAAAAGAAAGAAGTCTTAGAACACCATATTTAATCAATATTAAAAAAATAAAAAGCAGATATAAGAATAGGAATCGTAGAATTTTTTTTTTGGACAAAAGAATCATAGGAATTAATGGGCGTAAAAGGCTAGTAAGTTTAATCTTTATAGTATAGTTTCAAAAATCCTATCTGAAGTGTACTCATAAGCTTTTTGATAAACAAACATACTTCTTGATGCTGTGATGGGAAGTAGGGGGCATAGTTAGATTGGTTGGTTACTTGTCTGCTGCCTACAGTAGTGTTAGCCAAGGATGTTTAGGCTGGGGTTGCTTGTACAGTTAGCCTTTATTTGGGGATTTGAGGCCCATTGTGTTGTACCAGACATCATAAGTAGTAACAATAGCCAAGGTAACTTAACTCTTGTCTCCTTTGTTAGTGTAAAAAGATTTTGATTTAGCAAACATGAGGAACCAGTATCCTCTGTTCTAATTGGAAATTTTGCAAGCTTTGTTTACATAGATACATAGATACAACAAATAGAAAATGTAAAATAATATTAACAAAACTTTAACAAGCACTCAATTGTCTTTTTTTTATTATTATTATGTATCTTGATCTTTCTGTTGCTTTACATATAGACATTGTTCATATGTTGGTTATTATCGACTTGTAGGCTCTAATTACCAATAATCACCAAGGACTTGTAGCTCACTTAATAATTAATAGAGGAAAAATGACAATTATACGGGTCCCATTAATCATTTGAACAATGATCCTCCACTATTATAGCACCTAAATTGGCAGAAACTTCATCCCTGACACAGGTATCCTCTTCAATGCACCTTTAAATGTGTAATCAATGAGTGGTCTTGAGTCACATATAGTTGAGTAAGGATGACAATTATCTCCATTCTAATTCGGCCAGTGAGCCTTGGATGAACAACTAAAGAGTATCAGTGTATGTTTGGACACATTACATATGCATGAATAAGCTACAAATCAAGTCAAATTTGCTCATTAAGGTAGAAGCTACGAATTGTTGTTATGCTTGAAGTCACATAACCAAACACGCCATCATTTGAATGAGTTTTTTCTTTTCAGACTATGCAGCATTTTCCTTTAAGCATTTACTACATTTATAATTGGTTCGGTACAATTGTCTTCATCTTCACGTAACTTGCTTATGAGTTATTTCTCTGATTGGACTTAAAACAACAGATGTCCTTTTGATCCAGTTATCAACAAAGATTGAAAATTGAACAATTTCATACGACCTGACAAAAGCATTCAAGTATTCAACCTAAAAAAAGGTTGTAAAGTGATGTCCCTTAAAGGAACTGTCACAGTAATACACACAATTTTACATGTATAATTGGAAGCCGAGGGAGTTTTGCATTTCGCCTTGAAAGATAGACCAACAAGACAAAAAGGAGATGTGTACCTTTAGTATAACCAAGTTTAACTATCATTGAATCAACTCCCAGTCAAAGTAACGAACTTTTAAAGTCTCCTTCTTGGCAGTTAAATTCCATCTTATACACAAACACTCACAATTTCTTGCCAAGCAGTGTTTAGAGACTAATATTCTCTTCATTTTTGTGTATTATTATTAATTTTTAATTACTAACATTAGTTATTAATTTACTATATTTTGAGGCACTGTCATAAATGTGTCATTCTTGTTAAATACTACTCAAATTGCATTAGTTCAGCCTCACACCTGAATCCTGATTAACTTAAATCAAACACAGATGCAAGACCAAAAAACAAAAAAATCAAACACGGATGAAGATAGGTTATGCTCTTCAAGACTGGGGGAATAACAACTTGCCATTTGTTTGCTATAGGCAGAAATTTTACACAAATTGAAGTGTCTAGAAGAATGAAATCTCAAGTTCGTGTTGAAGGGAGATCCCACAATCAATAAGTATTCTTCCAAGCCATGCTTTTGACTCTTTGAGTCATATAAGTAATACCAAAAATCTGATAAATGTTGTATCCAAAAAGAGAGCAAATGTTGTATGTGTGATCATAGTACTAGTATGGCTGTTGGTTCGAAAAACGTTCAAATATTCTTCGTTCTTGAGGGCAATAAAACGACACATTTAAGCAAGGGTATACCTCGTCTGATATAATGTGCTCCAATTCAACTTTCTTGATAATATAATAGGATTGTCCTTTGGTTGGGAAGATCCAATATTTGCGCACATGCAATTTTCGGCTAAAGTCATTTCATTTTTTACTTCTTTAGTGAATACATGGCACGAGGAGGGAAATGAGAAGAAGAATTTTGCTTTTCTTTGGTTCAGCTTCATAGACACAAGGACAATTGATCATTCATTTTTAGGCATTCCCTTGCATGGTTATTCAGAACAATCATAGTATGTAATAATAACGTAGCATGCCCTCTAACAGTCATAGTAGTGTGCGTTATTCATATATGATAAATCTCATAAAGTGATAGGTAGTACTGCATATCCAGTGAACATAGAAGAAATAAACAACAGAAACAATTGACCATGATCCTATTCTGATATGGATGATATAGGCTTGAATGCTTGATGGCTAAACCCAATGTACAAGAATTCACTTATGCTGATATGCTCATATGTAATTCATTTAATGTAACAAATACTTTTCCCTTGGACTCCACCTGATTTCGAAATTCTTTATTTGTTCCTTCAATATGAATTCCTTCCAAATTTCTGGCGTGTGATTGGCGAAACATGTTTCTTTTGTGTGTGTTCCAGAGAAAGAAAAATATAAACCATGTATAAACTGCGGCAAAATAGTCAGTCATAAGTCAGAAGCCAAGTTAGTCCCACAACGATTAACTTATAAGAATGCACGTTGACAACATTGTATAAATACGGACCAACCAGCAACCTTAAAACATACTTACCTGGATGGGGTCAATGGGTGATCAAAAAGGCCCATGGCCTAGGTTGGTGGCCTCCATTGCACTTAGGAGGGGTGCCCACCTAAGGTCTCCCCAAGTGGGAGAGCCTACATCATAATTTGTGCTAGTGGGGGCCTGCGTTCGCGCGGCCCCCTTCGATTAAGTTCAAGCTTTTATGACATCAGTATCAATTTACGATGTCTTGTATACTTCAATTAAGTTTTAGCTTTTACTACGTGTGCATTAAAAGGCTTCATTTTATAATAACCTATCCAATATATATGTATGTCCTTTTAAACTGAAAGGAAGTTAAATTATAAGGCTATATAATGAATTTTATTTGATTTTGCAGACTGTATAAGCTCGGCTTCCTCCTTGACAACGTATGTGTCCGTGGTAAGTAATGTCCCCTAAAGCTATCAAAAGCATGCACCACAACAATAAAGGGAAAAGCTCATTTTAAAATGTATTTGTATAAGTTAAATATAAATGTTGAATTTATTCTGTCTCATGCATTAATAATTTCATTATGAACTCAAGGGACGGGTGGGCTTGTTGGGATGGCTTCATCTTTAGTTCAATATAGGAAATCAAAATAAATATAACTAATAATGAGCATTGAATATATATATGCCCACGGCTTTTTCTTTGGAAATTTTGAAGGTTCAAATGATTTTTTGAGAAGTGGAACTATGGTTTCTCTCTTTCCCGCAGAGAAAGAATGTCTACTCTCAATACTAAATTCTTGTTTCTTTTTTAATTCACTCATTTTCAGAATTATTATACACAAACTAGCTTGAAAATTTTGTGCCCATTGTCGAAGACTCCACCATGACTAAGGGTCTAAGCCCCATCGAATAAGTCCCATATCACTTAGAAAAGATGAAAATGACTCCAGAGCTTATTATAAAATAAACATTTTTACACTGTTATATTCATACCTTTCTCGGCCTTTTGGCTAAGATCAAGTGTAGTATCTGTTCTTATCAGTTTAATATCTGATATGTGGACCATTGGTCCACACGATATTAAATTACTTTTTTGAAGGGGAGGGGCCAATACAGTAGCTTGCTACTGGGTCTCTCATGGGTCGCCCATGTGTTGCACTATTGCTTGGGCCTGGCGCACCCTCCGATTAAGTTGAAATTTTGTGAAGAAGAGTCATTGGGTTGAATGGAATGGAATGAATGACTTATACTAGTCTTCATGTGTTTTTTAAAGCGGATAGATGTATGTCTTCCCAATCCAGTTGTAAAATCCTTTTATCTGTTAATGCCCGCCCAACCGTTGTTTCTTATATTTTCTGTTTTGAGAGTTGCTCCGTGCTTGTTCTTCATTAAACAGGTTTTACTGAATTATATCGTCATTTTATACTGAAAGTACTCAAGTTGTGGGCATTAGTAGATTCAGGTTTAAGGTATATTTGGTGAAGGGAATAGAAGAATAGGTGACAAATGCTTGGCTCAAGGATGACAGTCAAGTGAATTGGCAAGGGAGATAAAGATGACCTCATAGGATTACACGTAGTCATATATAGGAATTTGGAAGTGCTACAATTAGTTAGCAAATTGGGAAGAAAATAGTAGCACATGGATGTCTCATGCCGGAAGTATTTGCTCAAAATGGTTCAAGTTACAAGGTTGGACTACTGTAACTTGCATTTCTAAAAATGCTTCAGTTACAAATCACAAATAGTAACGCAATTTTTAGTGCAAAGTTGTACATAACATACGATCCTGCAATTTGCTTTGCTCATAGTAGGCAACAAACAAAAGGAAAAGCCAAGGGTTTGAAGTGGTGAAGAGCTTCTTTGCGTGGGAGGAAAAACTGTTTGTTCATCTCCAATGTATTATTACTTCCGTTACGGCTTTTACCCTTTGTAAGGAAAAACAGGATGAATGAGTTTGGTCAGTATGCAGTTCATACATATATTCTATGGTCTGCATATTCTTTCTTGTTGAATCCTTCTTGGCTGGACGCTACTAATGTGCTGGATCATGATCATTATTACGAGAAACATGGCTATTGATGGGTTGGGTGCGGACTGTGGTTTCTTACGTGTAGGAATCTTCTAACCATCTTTTGTGAATTTTCTAGTAGAATTTGTTATGCCTTTTATTATTGGCTTGGTTTGGCTTGGCTTTGTATAGTTTTACCTTCTTCCATTGATCACTATTTACATCATTGGGGTTTGGTAGGAGGTAAAAGGTCTTGGCAAATGCTATAGCATTTGTGGCTTGGAGCTTATGGTTGATGCAGAATAATATTGTTTTTGATGGCTGTAATTTTTATTTTGTATATGCTATAAATTTGATAAAGGTTAGGTCATGGGCTTTGTTTTCAGATTGAATCCTTTAGAAGGTATTAAGTCCTACAGTTAATTTTTAGGGGATGTTCTGTATTTTGTATTGAGTTGGAGTTCCCCTTGTACTTCCATATTTCTCTTGCGCATCCTCTGTCTATGATTGGTGAGTGAGTGGTGTTCTGGACTTGTGATTATTAAACAGCTTACAGTTCCAAGATAAACTTAAAGAAGCTTGTGATCGAAGGGCACATTGTTTACTATTGATATAGTAGTTGTAAATATTCGAATACTCTGAACAACAACTGTTCCTTTCACCATATGATAAGAGCTCTAGGACTAGGAGGGTAGCATTTAGCTTGTTTGAATTAGTTTATTTTAATGGCAAAAAATGCTATTAATGGTTATGACTTACGAGAATTTTTTGAAAAATAAGAATAGTAGTGGATTTTGTGACTATATTTGTTCATTGTGTTGAAACAACGTTTCCCTCTGAATAAAAATGATTTATATTATAATTTGCCTTTCCCTTGATTCTCTTCGCTAGAAAAGAATCCTTGTTTATTGACAGGTGCATTTCTAATCCATGCCTGTTCGTTAGAATTTATTGTTAGTACTTACAGAACTTAAACACTCCACAGGAAGAGAGAATAAACCAGAAACTTAATTTAACTAGCTTGTATGTTTAGTCCTGCACCGGTCAGGATTATACTTGGACAAAATTGCATTTTTGGTTTCCTAGTTTTCTTCAATTTCAATTTTAGTCTCTCTTTAAATTTATTTACGAATTTAGTTCCTCAATTATAACAAATCTTATCCATATAGGAATTTGATAAAATATAGAATAAAGATATACAAACAAAAACTAGGCCCAATGAAAAAGCAGAAAAAATGGGATTAGTAAATAATACTACTGGCATACTTCCTAATATAAGATCCAATCCAAGAAAGACTAAAAGAAAATCATGTAGCGGTTCGAGTAAATCCATTCTATGTAAAATAAGAGATAAATAAATCGAAATTTCATGACCTTATTGATATAACCAGGAAAAAACTTATTAAATACTAAAATTATCTCCGCATTGAATTCCACCAACTCCTAACATAAGAGATGCAAGTTGCTATAGGTACATTGACGGTCACATGTCATGTTCTGATCGGACAATGAATAGAAAAATGTTATAATGGATTCTTGGACGCATCTTTTCATGTCCAACCAGGATGTGACACGTGACAGTCAATGTTTAAATTTGGACTTATGGACCACAACACTTATAGGATTTGACATAATTAATGACTAAATTTTAAAGGAAATTAAAATTAAAATTGGAGACAATTAAAGAACCAAAAATGTAATTTTATCATATATGCAGTCTTGGTTAGTTTAAATACGGATCAACTAGCTACATTGAAAAATGCTTACCTGGACGGCGTCAATGAATGATCAAGATGGTTCATGGCCTAGGGTGATGACTTCTATTGCACTTGGGAGGGGTGTTCACCTAAGGTCTCCTCAAGTTGGATATCCTACGTCGTAATTTGTAGTAGTGCGGTCCTGCGTTCGCATGGCCCCTTCCAATGTGAGTCTTAAAATTTGTGTCCGTGTACGAGGATACGATGCATGTATGAAACTTTCTTTAGATGAGACGTCCTGTAATATGATATTGAAGCATTTAATAAAGTACTCCCCATATAACCAGTAAACAAGATAGAAGAAGAATGTAGTGAATATTCTATCGAGGGAACCAAATTAGCTTCGGAATATATGCTCTTCAAGCTATAGAAGCTTCTAGCCCCTATCATTTTCAAGTCCAAATATTGATGGGCTCGATATTTACTTCTGGGTAAGTGGTTTAGATGTGTAATTTATTTTAATTTTACTTTAATCTTTTTTATATATTGTAACGATATACAAACATTGTTATTTTAGTTATTTTTTTAATCTTTCTATCATTTTATAAATCCTAATATACCTTTCTTTTTTCTCTTTTTTAGTTGTTAAATAATATATTTGGTGTTTATGTAATATTTTTCGAGTTAATTCAATGCACATTTGCGAGTAATTCAAGCCCCCAGTTTCATTTAGTACCTTGGAACTATACCATTTTGGTCATCTTGTAGTGTTGGTGCCCACAAATTAATTTATAATATAACCACAGCATGAGGAACCAAAATAATGCATATTTGACCTGAGTTTGGCAATCCACAGGGGAAGAAAAAAAAAAAACAAAGAAAGTTGTAAGACTTAGTCCCACACCGGAAGGAACATGCATGCACTAAGTCGGAGACAGTACAAATAAGGACCAACCAGCAACCTAAAACATACTTACCTGGATGGGGTCAATGGATGATCAAGAAGGTCCATGGCCTAGGTTGGTGACCTCCATTGCACTTAGGAGGGGTGCCCACCTAAGGTCTCCCCAAGTGGGAGAGCCTACATCATAATTTGTGCTAGTGGGGGCTTGCGTTCGCGCAGCCCCCTTCAATGAAAGTTCAACCCTTTTTCTTGATACTTTCAAGTAGTGTATGCTTTTAATATCTATTTGATGATAAATGAATTGTGGATATTTAGGTTTTATTATTTCTCTTTTGTTGACATGAACATTTTTATTATTGTACCACAATGGTCATAACCCCTGTTGTTTAGTTAAATGTATCTTCTCAGGGTTCTACTGAAAAGTGACATTTTTCAGCTCTATCAAATTTTAATCTGTGGTTTTTATTTTTGATTTTTGCGAATTTTAAAATCTGTTGTCTTCATATTTCCTAAACTGGGTTGATATTTAATTCAAAATCTCATAAATTTACTGAAACCAATTTCGTCATATATTGGAAATGTTATTAACTTGAATAAAATTACTTTTTATAAAGGATACAGGTATTGGCAGAAACGAAAAGAAAATCAATACCGCACAATCTATATATGTCACTCCTTTAATCCAACCCTATACCTCTTTTTATTTATGTCACTCCTTTAATCCAATCATATCATTATGCCTGTTTCATGTGTAACTTTTTTTTGGAACATCCTCTTAAGTTTTAAATACTCTAATTATCATTGTGCCTGTTTAATATGTAAGTTATTTTTTGGCTGTAATTTTACTTTCGATGAGGTTAAGGTGGGTAGGACGTCATCCTTGTGCTGTGATGGGTTTTTGCAGATTGTTTATATTATTGGTTCGGGTGTAGTCTGTGTAGATGAAGGCACATCTTGTGCTTTTATCTGGATTATTTGGGTTTAATGAAGTTTTAGTTTTTCCTTCCAAAGAAAAATATATCTGTAAGTTATCTTTTGGAATATAGACTGAAGCAAAATTTTCAAAGTTCATTCCAAAAGCATGTATCTTTAGGCTCCAACAACTATTGAAGTTCCTTTAAGAAAAAAAACAACTATGAAGTTACCATGAGTGCAAACCCAATGCCAATATACCAACTAGCGAGAATTGATACATCATCAAAGACGGAACTCGAATGAAATGTTGACCAAGGAAAAATTATGTAATCAAAATAAATGGTAACTTCTAAAAAATATTTATAAGCCTAAACTCAGTTTGGAAAAACAAAAGATAAAACTAAAACCCAAATTTTAGAATAATAATTAAATCCAACAATTAATATATTGATATGGATTAAAATATATTTTTCACCACAAAAAATGGATTAAAATATATTTAAGCCTTTGGAAAGAAAAAAAAAAAGCATGCCACATGTTAATAAGTAATAGTGTTTTCTCCATTACAAGTTTTAAGAAGCAAAATTTAACTAGTAAATAAAATAGTACAAGCATGAGTTCGCGGCATCATGATCTACAAATTATGAGCGAGTTTGAACATTTCAGCAAACTACTATATTTTTATTGAATCTTAGTCAATTAACAAGCAAACAGAAATCCTTTTTATTTTTTAGATCCATAAGAGAAAAAATATATACACAACCCAAGGACAGAATGCAACTTGAGAAGCAGCAAATGGCTCGTATGACTTGACATTCAAGGCTCAAAGACCAAGCTCTCTGCTTCTCGCTTCACGGATTCAAAGAGCACAGACGATAGATAACGCTCTCCAAAACTTGGGAAGACCGCCTACTCAGGTTTTCAGTGGGCTAATTAGTGATGGAATATATATAGTAAATATAATAAGAACAAGTGCATCTATAACAACCAAATAATATCCTCATAGCTAATGCTAGAAGTTTCTGCCAATGATCAGCAATTAAAATGCAACTATTCTGAAAATCTTTGAGCACATTTATATTGATATCAAATCTAAAGCAGAACTAGCAATGACATTCACAGAAGAAAATTTGATGCCAGATGACAGCAGACAAACTTACAACAATGAGTTTTCCAGCATTTTCTGGCCTCTTCGCTATCTTAACTGCAGCAGCTGCAGCAGCACCAGATGATATTCCCACCTGTGATATTTATAATACAAACAGAATAGCATTAAAAATACTGCCTCCTCCTGACGCCATCCATGGTATCACCAAAGTACAGTTCAAATCATGCAACTAAAAAAAGATGATGCAAGCCAAGTCATGAGAAGAGGTAAGCCCATTGACAAACCGATAATATCTTTTCAGGTGAACTTACCAGTAAACCTTCTTTCAATGCAAGAAGCTTAGCAGTTTCAATAGCTTCTTCACTTGAAATCTAAAATCACAAACAAACATAAGATAACTTTTAGAATGCATGGATAAATTATCATGATTCTTGGTTAGTGATGTATCCTCCCATAAAAGTATTTAATAACACTTCTAGCCTTCAAGTTCCACTACACCAAGTAGTGAGGGGAAACTGATAATAGAACAGATTGCATACTCTGATACTCATACTAATAAAAATTAATTTCTCCTTAAATAATTCAAAATTTATTCACAACAGTTTAGATGACACTTAATAGTAGCACTAGAATTGAAATTTTGATTTGTTTATACAGTCTAGACAACATGTTTTGCATGCATGCAAAGTACAAAATTGGATTTGGCAAACAATAAATACATTAGGTGCAAGAATGGAGGCACACCATATTATCATACAATTCAAAAAATAATCTCTTTAATTAAGCACAAATAAACTTATCGAAAAGTTTTGTGGCTTACTTGAACAACTTCATCAAGTAAATCAACATCCAGAACACCAGGGATGAAGCCAGCACCAATTCCTTGGATCTTATGAGGGCCTTATATCCATTCAACAACCATGCATTTGTCAGGGGAAAGGTACACAACAGGAGGCAGGCATTTGATAAATGTACACAAAAGCACACATAAATGTTCATTAAGAACGTGCAGGAATAATATCACCAGTTCAATAATAGTAAATGACAAAGCACACATTCCTTTAAATATAGGAAACTAAGTTCAACAACAGTTTCCGTAAGAATGAGAAACCCAACGATCTTGTAAGAAGAATTTTATATACCCTTGAATATACCAACTTTGTTTTATATTATTGGATTCTCCAAGCAAATTTCAAAGCATGTAGACAGAACCAAACCAACTCTAGATAATAAAATATAATATCGGTATATGGTGAGTAATAATGTGTTACAAAATACAAAGAACTATCCCTTATTTGTACTAGTATTAGACTCTTAATCCTAATTAAACAAGCAAACAAATCATGAAATATGGAAATTGGAAACCACTCATAAGATATCATCTAATATACTTTAAAATATTCTAGGATACAACAATAAGATTAGGAGATATTTTCTAGATATTCTAACAGGTGTGATAATCAGAGAAAGTTGCCCTGAAAACACATAAAAAATCAATACTCACCGGGTTTTCCTCCAGACAGTATTGGACTTTCTACTGGTTCAATGCCATATAGCTAAGTTAAAAGAAAAAAAGAAAAAATCATAAAGAATACAGCGGGAACATTAGAAAGATTAACACACCATGAGAAAATTAAATGCCTAACCTTTATATCAGGATTCTGCTCTTTCAGATATTTTCCAGCACCTGTTACTGTACCTCCAGTCCCAATCCCAGAGACAAGAGCATCAACCTTCCCACTAGAGCCCTTCCAGATCTCTGGTCCAGTGGTTTCATAATGGACCTAAGAATAGGAGGAAGGAGAAAATGTCTGAATACTCTTCAACAGTTCAACCAACTGATTTTCCAAACAAAGCACTTTGACACAATACCTTTGGGTTGGCAGGATTTTCAAATTGCTGAAGCATATAAGAATTGGGAGTCTTATCCCTTATCTCTTCTGCCTTCTGAACAGCTCCTTTCATACCCTTGGCGGGATCAGTGAGAACTAACTCAGCTCCAAAAGCACGAAGAATGGTTCTTCTTTCAAGACTCATCGAAGAAGGCATGGTTATAATAAGTTTATAACCCTTAGCAGCTGCCATGAATGCCAAACCTATGCCAGTGTTTCCACTGGTAGGTTCAATGAGGACACTCTAATAACATGAACAACAGTAAACCATATTAATACCCTAGTACAGAGTAATAATTAAGCTTGCTTGAAGATAACTATGCAATGATAATGAATTGGTTAAGTGTCTTATAGAACCACTCCCATGTTCACATTTTAAAATCAAAAGCATGATGATGTCAATATCAATAAGCATTAAACAATTACTCATACAATACAGCCACAAAGAATAAATAGAATGAAATTTTGATGCAATATGAAAGGCAGGTGCATTCAAGATGAATTCAAATATGCAAGGAAAGGACAATCTAAAGCAAGAACTAACTTCACCCGGTGTGATGAGTCCTTTCTCCTCAGCGTCTACAATCATGCTATATCCTATCCTGTAGGAAAATAAACAATTATATTTATTACATAAGCTTTTTGCATGGCATAAGAGACTCGGGCATCAATCATACAATGTCTATGCCAAAAATGTTATCAATCTAAGCAATTTAAAAAGGGTGTTGTGAGCATAAACAGGCAAGCATCAAACCAAAAGTAAATGGTTAGATGGAGTTTCACCCGCTCACATTCCAATACAAGAATGAAGAAATTTATATACGGATATACCTGTCTTTGACACTGGAGCAAGGTTCCATCATTTCAAGCTTGGCAGCAACTTTGGCAACACAACCATCCACGATGTGGTTGAGATATACCAATGGAGTTTTGCCAATTAACTGCACATTTTAAAAATGAATTCAAAACGTACAGCGAGTTAAATTGCTTCATCATGGAGACAAAAAGGACAGCGTTGAACATGACTTACTTCAGTCACATCTTTTGCAATGTTTGACTTCTCAGCCGCCATATTAAGCAAAGTACTGCAAAATCATAAAAAGGGTTCAAAGATTCTGGTAATTACAAACAGAAAGACATAAAATCATCATAAATCAATTTATCCTGACTTGTATTGATTGAGTTGACTTATCCTGTGACGAAAAACAGATCATCAAGAATATGCAATTTTCCATTTAGAATTCCATTTGCATTGGTATTTTCTTTCTTCCCGTAAATACAAATACCAAAGACATCAAAACTGGCCAATTAAGAAACAGAACATGACCTCTATAGTAAAGGGTGGGGATCAGATAGAAAATAAAACAAAATAGTTCACGCCTCAGATTGACCTGGGAAACTTATTGTACTCATGTTTCAAAATTATTACTAGTTGAAAAACTAGAATTCTTGTTCGTGTGTCATGAGTCGATCCACTAGGGGAAAGAAAAAACAAATATGTAGCAAGAATAAGATAAATAGATGAACCCCTGAAGCGAAGTTCAAGCTTCAAAATCAGAGGTCAACAGAGTTAAAAACACTTGATCATCAATAAACTAATCCAGGAGAAAGGTACATAAAATTCGGGTATCTATCTGACAATGTAAGCGCTAAAGATTTTGAGGCAGAGGATATGAAAAAACGGATAAAAAGCATACAGAAAAAGGAGTTAACTGTTACAGAGATACAAAGCAGAAGCAGAAGCAAAAGCGGAAGAGAGAAAGTGAGAAAGATAAAAAAAAATAAAAATGGTTACTACAATGCAATTGGAAAATTGAGTGTAGCGAGTAAGAAAATGGAATGGGAAGGCTCACCCAGTGAGTCGGCGCAGCACAACCTTATCCGAGCAACGCGCGTTTCTGATAAGAGAAGAAGATTCAAGATAGAGAGAAGAGGACGAGAACTTCTATGAGCTCTTTCTGCTTCGTTTGGATGGTCTGATTCTGATATTTCCGAATAGCAAATGGAGCAATGGGATTTTAATCTGTCACGTCTTTTTTGTTTTTTTTTTTTGTTTTGTCTTGTTCTTTTGGTCTTTGGTCTGCTTTGCGTATTTTGTTTCTTGTTTCGAATTTCCAACGTTAATTTGGAAAATAGAAGTACAAGACAAAAATCAAACTCCACTGCGTTAAATGCCAACCTAAAGAATAAAGATTTTTTCATTTTTTTCCAATTATTGAAATAATAATTTGTAAAATCAATATTATGCAAAAACAAAAAGGACTGGCACGTGCAACTCCCTATAAAAAACTATGACGTGAATTCGTATCTTTGATGTAATTACACCATTTTTTTGTTTTATAATTATAATAAACAGCTCAAGTTCACCGTATTTCTGCAATGACGTGGTATATCATATAGCGTGTTTGGATTTGAGTCTATCATCACATCCACGTTTTCTAATAAATCCACGTCCAAAAGCCTCAAATGACGCAAAAGCAAGTATATTTTGCTTCAAGTTTATTCTCGTCCAGAACAGGAAACCCCCATTCAAACATGCTAATAAACTAATAAACTAATGCCTTGAGACAACGCGGGAAAAAAATTGAAGTCTTGTATCCATTCAATTGAGAAATAGTTTCAAAACTATTCGTTATGGTAATTGAGAAATAGTTTTAAAATTAGCACCAAATTAACGAACTACTCGAGGCTAAGCTTTCCCTGCACCAAATTAATGATTTTGTTTACATGCAATTTGATATTGATGAATGTTGAAACTTTTTATCTGTGGGCAATGGGGCATGGTTTGCTGGTCGATAAGATTCAATCGAGCGTGACAGATGCCAAAGACAAACAAAATCCATAGTAAAATTATTTTGACTTTCTAATTAGTGATGGAATGGACAAAAACTCGTGATTAGTGTGGAGGGGAAGTCTCCATATTATATATTTTTATATAAGTGTAAAGTGAAGTCTCACACATCTGGAAGTAGAAAAGTTAAATATCATATAAGTATAAAAAAAATTCATAAATTTTGACAAAATTTTAAGTTAAAATGTGTTATCAAATTTTCTTATGTAATTGTTGTTCATTGGTGTAAACACTTAATTGGAAAGCAATAACCATGTTTCTAATCCTCCGATTTACCAACAAAAGTTGACAAAAAAGAATTATAATAAAAAAATACAGAAGAATAGTTTTTTTTATTCACCTATATACATGCCGATAGAAAACTAAACATATACTTTGGAACAAAGAATGATCGAGGGTTCGAATTCCTCTCTCTCCTCTTTCTCGGCGAATAAATTTGTAATTAGATAGAAACTAAGAAAAAAAGAAAAGAAATTCTTAGTTAAATACAATCCGCTTAATTTGTTGTCAAGTTGCTTCGTGTGATTGTTATTTAGTGGGGGTAAATCTACTCCTTATTTACTCCCCAACAAATATCTGTTATTTTTTCCCTTAAACTTAATAATGTATATACACGTTATGCTCATATAATAACTACTAGCTATGATAATGTTTATTCAGTAAGTCCCTTAACAGCTAATAATAAGTATTTAAAAATAACAAACGTGTAGCAGGCGCTCCGGTTGATTATTTTTATTCTCCACTTCGTCGCTGTTCATTGTCTAACAAGTCGCTCCAAACATAACTTGTAATAATTATTGGAAGAAAAAAACGCAGAATTCCATATTCTATGAGTAGAACAAAAGAAAGAAAAAGAGACAGCAGATTGCGACATTGGTGAGGAACCCATGCTTAGCACGTTATTAGATGAGAAGCAAGACAATTAAAATTAATAAATTTTAGTTAGAGGGTGCTGGAAAGAGAATATATTTAACATTCTTGTACATATTGTGTATAGGCAACTTTTAGGCCTATTGTTAGTAAACTTGTGCAAGGGCTACTTTTTAAATAAAAAAAAAAAAAGACCAATTACTACATTTGTATAGGGATTTCTTTTTTTCTTTTTCTTTTTTTGAATAAGCCAATAATTTGTACAGAATGTACAGGAGTTGTTTCTTTTGGATATACACGCGATGTTGGGCACAATATGTTGGTATCTTCATGAAAAGAGCTATATTTTATATGCAATTTGTGGGTGTCGTTGTTTGATAATTGTTTTGCATAATTTCATAGTAAAATCACCATTCAATGTGCCAAGCCAAATTTTAATACATCATCTTTTTAAAAAATGAAAATTAATGAATTTGATTTTCAAACTTTCAGTCGAACTTAATTTGTGAAAGGTACATAAAAAATAAAGGAAAAAGGTATATTTGGTCTTCAAACTTTTAGTAAAAGTTAATTTATCTTTGTATTTTTTAAATTAATGAATTTAATCCTTCTAATTTTAAAAAATATGTGAATTTAATCTCTCTTTACATTTAAATTTAACATTCAATGATGAATTTTTACCATTACAAAGTTTAAATTTTTTTTACTAAATTCATATATTTTTAAAAGTTAGTGGACTAAATTCACAAATATAAATATACATGGATTAAAACTAAATCTGACGAAAAGTTTGAGGACTCAAAATACATTTTTGAAGGGCTAAATGATTTTTTTTGGTTATTTTGTTTTTTTACTGATCTTTTATTTTAAAAAGTTTATTTTGATCATCGTTAACGCTATTCAGATTCTGACAGCTTTCAACTATTAAAAAAATTATTTTTCTCATATCTCCTTCTTCTTTCCACGGTTTTGGGCCACCATAGTGGCAGACTCTTTTCATTCTACACATGATAATGACTTTGACAACAAAATGAATACGTGTCGCGATGACATGTGACCATGTGTCGCAATGGACACAACTTGGATTGGGTAAAACACGAACATGGGAGAGCCACAATTAACTGTTTATTCAAAGTTGGGTTTTGTAGACCTGAGTCTTGGAGCGGATCCAATATAATCATTTTGCGTTTTGTAGAGATGAGTTTTGTAGATATGATACCAATTTCAAAATCTGGGTTCTGCTTTTGTAGATCTGGATTATCAAGATCTGACATCTCTCTTTTCTCAGCTTCTTCAACAACAGTGTACGACAGTGCGTGAAAGAGGATGTATGATGACAGATGTGTATCGATCGACGATGGTGCTAAAAGAACATGGGGAGAAGGGAAAGAAAATAAAAAGAAAGAGATATAAGTCTACAACTATGGTGGCCAAAATCGCCCAAGGGAGAAGAAAAGAAAAGAAGGAGAAAGATAAAAGTTTAAATACTAATTAACGATATTAACAAAGGTTGGAGAAAAATATATTTTATGACGATTAAAAAGGATCAATATTTAAATATAAATATTAATTAATGGTGTTAATTTTAAATTGATGAAAATATTGTTTTTAATCATTTAAAAAAAGATAAAGATACAAATAAATTTTTTAAAAGATAAAAAATTAAAATAAACCAAAAAGATTCTTTAGTCTTTTTTAAAAAAAATACAAATAAGAGGTGTTTAGGATTTTATTTTGGATGGATTTACTGTAAAAGCCGAAGCAGAGAAATAACCACCGGTTCGGTGAGGGCTCACTTAAACGGGGGCATTTTGGTCTATGAAATAAGGCGGCAAACGCAGCCGCCCGTACATTAAACGGCAACACAGATCTCCATCTCTTTTTTTATTTTTTCCTTCTCCATCTGTGTCTCTCCTCGTTTCCGAACCGGACTGAACCGAGCCGGAAATATGGGAGTGCCAGCGTTTTACCGGTGGCTCGCGGATCGGTACCCGCTCTCGATCACCGACGTCGTGGAGGAGGATCCCTCTGCCGGCGCCGTTGATGTGTCTAAACCTAATCCCAGTGGCATGGAGTTCGACAACTTGTACTTGGACATGAACGGCATCATTCACCCCTGTTTTCACCCTGATGGCAAGGTACCTATATGCTTCGCTTCACCTCACTTTCATTCTATTCACTTTTTTCTCGTGACTCAGAATATTGCAACCGATTAACCTATTATTCTGTTTATAGTATTAATATCTTCTTCATTGGCTGAAAAAAAGTCATTATGTACAATCTAATAGAAATAAGTAAAGAGCGCGGAAAATAATGACAGTGGACTTCTGAGATTTCTGTTTCAACTTCTCATTTCAAGTATTTGTATGGATTTCTTTATTGGATTTAGAGATATTGAGGCCGTATGTTCCTGAATTGGTTGTTGAAAACTTGTTTTAAAATTTGTTGCATTTGTAAATTGAGTTCCTGGTGCTTTTTGAAGAAATGGCATCATACATGATTATGTGAGTAGGGTCTAGGGTGAAACCTTATACAAAGCTGAATAGACTGTGGCAATTGGGATCTGTAATTTCTTTATTTTGTGTCTAAAAGGAAGTGATTTTTTTGTAAATTTGCATTTCTATTCTGTAAAGTGCCTGTTGTTGATTAATCTTTAAAATGCAGCCAGCACCCGCTACCTACGAAGATGTATTCAAATCAATCTTTGACTACATTGACCATATATTTTCATTGGTTCGCCCAAGGAAGCTTCTTTATCTTGCAATCGGTATGTTGCTTCTTCTTGTTATTGTATCTCTTGTCTATGGAGCACCAAGCATTTCCCAATACTTCATCGTACTTGCAGATGACACTCACGGAGGAAATAAGATTGACACTATTCCTCTTTGTAAACAATAAGCAACAATTATGATGGCAATGATTTATAATTTCTATTTTGTTTTTAGCAATGTCCCAAAAGCATGCTCGTTGTTTGGATTTGTGGAATGCATTTATCATATCCTATATATTTGTGCCATAACTCCATATCATATTTGTGTGTCATAGTCTCTCATTGTGGACAATCTGCCAGACAGCTCCTTTAAGTTATAAATCCATTTGATTCCTAACTTCTCATTATGCCTTCTATTTCTTTTCGATGATTAGTAACTTTTGGCACACTCCTGTATGGTTGTACATTCAAAATTTAGTGCAAGTATTTTCAAGTAAAAGACTCAGATAAGTGTTTGTAAAACAGAATAGCCAATATGGAAAGATAGAACTTTTAAAAATCCAAATTTTGGAAGGTTGTAATTTTTTTTGTTTGAATTGTTATGTTATTGTATGTTTGGTTTAACTTTGAATCACTTCCTCATTCCTACCATTTCTTTCCATATGTTTCTTGCCCCTTAAGATGGTGTTGCACCAAGAGCCAAAATGAATCAACAACGTTCACGGCGTTTCCGAGCCGCAAAAGATGCAGCTGAGAAAGACGCAGCTGAGGCTGTAAGAATATGAACATGCTCCTGTTTACAATGATCTCCTGATATTTCTGTTACGAAGTTTGAATACAATGTGATGTTGTAGGAAGCTGAAATTGAAAGACTTAGGGAAGAATTTGAGGGTGAGATGAAACTCTTGTCTTCTAAAGACAAGCCAGAGACTTATGATTCAAATGTCATTACCCCTGGCACTCCATTTATGGGAGTGCTGTCAGTGGCTCTTCAGTATTATATACAGACTAGATTGAACTACAACCCTGGCTGGTGGAATACAAAGGTTGACCTTATCCTATTTATTCTTTGCCCCCTTGATCCATTCAATATTGGATATTCCTTCCTTGTGGAGTAATCCTGTTTATGTTCTTTTCCCATATTGTAAATGTATCTGGTTTTCAGAATATTTTGTCTCTGTATATTTATTTATGGAGCTGCATTCGGTATTTTTTGAAGGTTATACTTTCTGATTCAAATGTTCCTGGTGAGGGAGAACATAAAATAATGGATTACATACGATTACAGCGTAACCTTCCTGGGTTTAATCCAAATACTCGTCACTGTTTGTATGGATTGGTCAGTTTTTGTCTGATTTTGAAATTTTCAAT
This sequence comes from Glycine soja, assembly GCF_004193775.1. Lineage (NCBI taxonomy): Eukaryota > Viridiplantae > Streptophyta > Magnoliopsida > Fabales > Fabaceae > Glycine > Glycine soja. Next base: position 49,000,083 of record NC_041020.1, read on the forward strand.
TTATCTGAGGTTGGTGTATTTATCCTTTCCTTGATTTTTATATGGTGTGATGACATTGATCTTTAATTCAGGATGCTGATTTAATTATGTTGTCCTTAGCCACACATGAGGTTCATTTCTCAATATTGAGGGAGGTTAGTTTCCAGTTTACAAATTGTCATGGTGATTTTAGTTCATTGATTCCAATAGATTACCCTGATGATTAATTACATGTTTGAACAGGTAATCACTTTCCCTGGACAACAGGAGAAGTGTTTTCAGTGTGGCCAACTTGGCCATTTTGCAGCTGAATGTCGTGGTAAGCCAGGTGAGAAAGCTGAGGACTGGAATCCAGTTGATGATACCCCAATTCACAAGAAGAAATATCAGGTTGGATATTGGAATCCAGCATGTTAGGCTGAATATTCATTTTTCGTCTGTTAATTTTTTATATTTCAAACTAAAACCTTGCATGTACAGTTTCTTAACATCTGGGTGCTGCGTGAATATTTGCAATATGAAATGGAGATTCCCAACCCTCCTTTTGAGATTGACTTTGAACGCATAGTGGATGATTTTGTATTTCTATGCTTCTTTGTTGGCAATGACTTTCTTCCACATATGCCAACATTAGAGATCCGTGAGGTAAGCATCTGGAAGGCACCATGTTATATTGAGATGTAGCTTGAAACAGGAAGTATGCCAGTGCTATCAGCTTCTCGTTTTTTCTGAATGATTTTTTTTTAAGAAAAGCATGCTCATTCTATCCCCTTTTACCTGCATATCATCCTGTCTACCTAAATGTCAATGTTGTTCTCTTTGATAAACTTTTTACTGTTTCAGGGGGCTTTAAATTTATTGATGCATATTTACAGAAAAGAATTCACCGCCATGGGTGGTTATCTTACTGAAGCGGGTGAGGTAAATTTCTTTTTTTTCTTAAATTCAATTAATTCGTGTGTGTCTTTTTGTATGTTTTTGTAAAGCTGTGATGTGTTCTGGTATGTGACTGAATCTTTTTTAGCAATCATCTTCCTTCAATTTGCTTGTCTTATCTCTTAAGTCATCCATCTGGAATTTTGTTTCTTCAATGACTGTTGTAATATGGTGAACACTCTAGGTTTTCTTAGAGAGAGTAGAACATTTTATTCAGTCTGTTGCTGTTCATGAAGATCAAATATTTCAGAAACGAGTTCGGATTCAACAGGTATTGTGATTTTTGTGTTTTGACTATCCCTCTTTGGAACGAATAATTATCATTAATTCTTAAACTTCTGAACCCTCTGGAGTTTTGGACCAATCATATTCAATAATTGTCAGAGTTCTACTTATTTTCATGGTTCTGTATTTAGAGATGGGATAGCTTGCTTAATGCATTGTAAGAAAGCTTTTCTATCAATATTGATGGGGAAAAATCTTTCATTCCATTCCGTTTTACATTCTGTATATTTTGGTCCATTGTTTCTGTTGAAAATTTCTAACTGAAGCATCACAATTTTATTCCCTCATCCGTGATTTGTGCTTCCTATTTGAACTTTGGAATTAAGTTATTTGGTAAGAAGACTTGAAACAACACTGCTTCATGTCATTTAAAGTCATATTGAGCATATATGGGGGAACTAAATTGGCTTTGGGTACTCCACAGATTAAATAATTATAAAAGGGGTATAAACTGTAGCTGAAGCATGAATTTGATATGGCTGTATCATACTTAATTTGGGAGTGGAGTTCTCCTCTAATTTCTGGTGAATAAAGGAAATGACTTGTAAGTAAAATTCAGTGGTTAGGCAAATTTTGGTCAGGATGTACAGAATTATTGGGGACCTTATCCAATGAGAAGTTCTAGGGGACAATTCCTTAATCCTTGTTCCACTATACTAGGGTCTAGGTATAGTGTCTCCCTCTAATTCGTAACTCTCAACTTTGGTGGTTACTTGTTACTGACATGCAAGTTCCCAAGTCAACACCAGCATGGATACTATTGTATTTGGTACCCTTTGTTTCTTCTTCTCTCATATGTACTGTTCTGAAAGGAATTCTGATGTGGATGTATTGTGACATTAGACTTTACATCCTGGAGATGTCATTCACAAGTCTGTCTAATTAATTTCATGAACTGATATGATTGAGCTATATATTTCTTCCTGATATGCATTATTTGTGATTTGATTGTTTTTCAGGCTACAGAAATTAATGAAGAGATGAAAGCTAGGGCAAGAGGAGACATGCCTGGAGAACCACGTGCTTCAGTTTTGGACAAGGTTCAGTAATAAGATTTTTTGCCCAAATGTTTTTAATCATTTCGCTTGAATTTAGTATTTTTTGCTGACTTTTTTGGACCCCAAACCATAGTAATTCTAGTGGCTTCCCAAACATACATCTAGGGTAGCATGTCTGTGGGTTATGATGGGTAATTAAATTTGTTTTCTCATAGAATTATGATAATAAAAATTGTATTCTGACCTACAGAGTTGTATGTTTCTGTCTTTGCGGGAAGCTCGTCTCAATCCCAGCTCAGAACACAATATGGCGAGTTTGCTGTAAAATCACATGTTTTGACTGTACACACGCTGAGTTTGTGTGTTCAGAAGTGTGTTCTCACTTCTCAGAGAAGCTTGCCGTGTGTGTGGTTGGGACTTGGAAAAAATTCAGTCCAGCTCAATTTCTGAATCCTTGCTGAGTGGGGTGGTGTGGGTTCTTCAAACCCTTGCTGCCATTGTGTTGCTCAAAGCTTTGCTGCAACCTTGTGTGATTGGCCATGTGCTGGGATGTGCGACATTGTGTGATTGAATTTTGGGTTCCTTTGTTTCTCTATGGATGAGATCTGAGTGAGTTGCTTCTGAAGTTGCTTGCTGTTTTGACTGTGAACACGCTGAGTTTGTGCGTGTTAAGCAGTTTTTTTCTCATAAAGCTTGCTGTGTTTGTGTGGTTGGGACTATGAGAGAAAACCAAGTCAAGCTGAAAATATTTGAATCCTTGCTGAGTTGGTGGCGTGGGTTCCTCAAACCCTTGCTGCCATTGTATTGTTCAATACTTCCCCAGAACTCTTAGAATTCAGGCTTAGGGCATAACTTTACCCTACAAAACCACTTTGTAAGGCGAGGATTGCCCAAGCTTGATAAGCTCTATTTAAGTCATATCTCTAGTCGATGTGGGACTAAACACCAATTAAGGCAGCTTTCCAACTTCCACCTCACACACAGGGCTATGGGCATGGAGCATGGCAATACGGGTGGCCCAACAATGGATCAAGGATAAACTCTAATATTATCTTAGAATTTGGATTTAGGGCCTAACTCAATCCCACAAAACTGGCTTGTATGGTGAGGATTAGCCAAGCTTTATAAACTCTGTTTAAGCCATATCTCTAGGGTGATGTGACTCATGTAAGACTAAACACACCCCCTTGAGACTGCAATTAAGACAGCCCCCAGGAGGGGTGACCAAAACTAAGATGGCTTCCTAATAGCAACCTTGTGTGATTGAATGTGTGCTAGGATGTGTGTCATTTTGTGATTGAATTTTGGGTTCATCTGGGTGGGTTGCTTCTGTAATTACTATCTTCCTCTGTTTCCATTGTTGTATGATGGTTTGTGGTTGTGCTCAGTTTTTGTGCTCTGCTGGTCTGTGGGTGATCAATGATGCGGTTCCAACTTCCTGCCATTTAATTTCAGTTTTTATCATATTAAAATTGTTGTCAGGAAGCCTTGTAAAGCTTGTAGTAACTTTAAAAACTTACGTCTGTTATGTATTTTGAGAAAATACTTAAATAGTAGTTGCGAGTTTTATTTTTTTGTTCCTATTCTTTGTTTTATTTTTGTATCTATACATATATTATATTATTCTATATAATTTTATATATAACAGGTAAGTTCTACCTCCCTTGTCTGATCCTTGGTGGGATCTATTGTTTTGGTAACCTTTGGAAGTAAGGCTGCAGAGCTCTTGATATTACTTATAGTTTGCCTTGTTGCATTTATGACTAACCAATCATGGGGGAATCTGATAAATTTTAGTAGCCATGTTGAAGGGTTTATACTTGTACTTCTGTTTTATCCCCCATTGTTATATAAAACAAGAACTGCATGGGCAGTGCTGGAAACAACTTCAACATCTGCCTACATAAAAAGAGTTTGTGTCAGTGTGTGTCTGTGACTGTTGATATCAATTTGAAGTTAACTGTTCCCTAATTTAACTGTTTGGATGCATGAAGAAAATGTTTTCTTTGTCTCTCTTCTAAAACAACTTGGTTACTCTTTTACTTTTCTCATGTGTTTTCTTTTAGTGGGTACAACTGATGATAACTTTTACTTTCGCAACTAGAATTTGTCTTTTTAAAATTAAATGTTCCTTTTGTTAGTTGAAAGTAGCTAAAAGGTCCTGGGTTAGAAGGATTCATGATTTTTATGGTTAGATACAATACATGTAAAGTGATCCCTGAATAGGGACACTTTGCCAATGTCAGACTACATGAAATCCAATAGTGAGAAAATTTATAAACAACATAGTGTTTGCTATTTTTTCAGGTTAAGTTAGGAGAGCCTGGATACAAGGAAAGGTATTATGCTGAAAAATTTGGTGCATTGGATCCGGAGAAGATTGACAAAATCAAGAAAGATACAGTATGTCCTGTCAGTATTCTTGGAATTGTTTGCTGTCACCTTCCTTTCTATACACATTCATGGCTTAAAATGGAAACAATTTCAAATGTACAAATCCATTGTTTAAGTTTTTCAATACTAAAAGTCAAGTGTCGTATTATCAGTGATAACATATTCAACTTTTGGAAAAGCACCTTAAATGAGTGTATAAGGGCCTGTTTACTTTGTGAAAATGTTTTCTATTTTCACTTTTAATTAAAAGAATGTTGCCTTATTATCACATGGTTTCCTGTTTTCAAAACTTTGTTTTCACTATTTCTTATATAAACTTTTTAAAACAGAAAACATCATGGGAAAAAAAAGGTGACAATTTTGTAATTAAAAGTGAAAGCAGAAAACAATTTTCTCAAACCACAGAACCGTTTTCTTTTTAAATGATATGTTAGGCACATGCTGTTAGTGTGTCTTGAACTCTTGATCTTACTATCTTCCTGTGTTTCACAAGAGGGAGTGTGCTTGTGCAGTTCCTCAATCTGTTATGCTCATGAGAGAATAAGGACCTCACACTGGTTGAAAATTTATGTTATGTTTTCCTCACGAATTGATTGGTGGTTTGCTTGATTTTATTTGTTTTTTCCTTCTTGTGGATGACTATTGTACCCAACTCCAATAATCTATGGTTTTCATATTCATACGTATTGCATAGAAGATAGCTTATGGTCTTGGTTTTCCTTGTAGGTCTTAAAATATGTAGAAGGCCTTTGTTGGGTTTGTCGGTACTACTACCAGGGTGTCTGCTCATGGCAATGGTTTGTCGTGCTTTTACTAGTTAATAGACTACATTTGAACCCATTCATGCTATTTTCTGTTACTGGATTGATAAGCTGGTACATAAGTACATTTATGTTGGAAGCTGCCTTAATTGCAGCCTCATGGTGGTGTTTAGTTCCACGTTGACTAGATATATAATTAAATATAACTTATATAAGCTTGGGTAATCCTCATCTTACAAGCCATTTTTGTGGGGGTTGAGTTAGGCCTTAAGCCCCAACTCAAATACCCTTGGGTTCTAAATGCATTTTATCATGCGATAATGAACATACAATTTCCTATGTAATTAAATAACATTATTTCCAACAATGTGATTAGTAAAGTTTTGTTGGTTAACTAAACATTCAATTGTGGTGTGCCCAAAGCAATGGGTACAAGTGACTTTTCATACGGTTTTAGTAGAATGGAGGTTTAGTGATCATTCTGTCGCTTGAGTACAACAATTATTCCTCATTTGTGAATAACACTTTCTTCTGTTCCTTCTCCACATTGTGGCAAGATGATCCGAAAATTTTATGATACTTTGCATTAAGGGTAATAAGATAAATAAAATATACAGGGTTGATTATTTTCTTTCAAGAATGTCTTGCTTCACATATGTTCTTTTAGTAAGTTTCTCCTGCACTTTCTTATTCTCTTGGAACCTTGCATTACTGCTCAAAACTATTGAGCTTTCATTAAATTCTGTTATTATTTCAAAGGTGGTTGCTAGCAGGAACTTCTAATCATGATTTTATAAGGAGTGTAACAAGATATAATATGGACTGGATGCCTTGAGGGCTGGGATACAGGCTTTGATGTTTGAGTGGCTTTAAGATGATTGACATAAAATTCTAAGACTATTCTTCATTTTGGTTGAATTTATCACTCATGACTATTCTTCAATTTTTTCACTATTGTTTGTTCGTTCAGGTACTACCCATACCATTATGCTCCTTTTGCTTCTGATCTTAAAGATCTAGCTGATCTGGAGATAACATTTTTTTTGGGAGAACCATTTAAACCATTTGATCAGCTAATGGGGACCCTACCCGCTTCAAGGTTTTTTCACCTCTCCTGTCCTCAGATCTATCATATCATGCATCCTGTGCTGATGCTTGTTAAGTTCTTGTTACAGTTCAAGTGCACTGCCTAAAAAATATAGGGATTTGATGATTGATCCTTCATCATCTATTCTTCAATTCTACCCTGCTGGTGAGATCACTTGTCTGGTATCGACATATTTTGCTATATCTTATAGAGTTTCTAGAATTACTTGTATCACTTTTTGACAGATTTTGAGATTGACATGAATGGAAAACGATTTGCATGGCAGGTAATATAATTTTGTATTATGGTCTGTGTGTTTTTAATGTTTTATTAACGTTTTATAATGAACTGGGGATTAAGGTTACTGTTGGAAAACTTTCAGGGTGTTGCCAAGTTGCCATTCATTGATGAGAAGAAATTGCTTTCTGCCACAAGCAAGCTTGAAGCCACATTAACGGTCTGGAAATGTTTCTTATTTTTACTTTTCTGGGGGAGGGGTGTTGGTTGTTATGATATTTAGTTCTGGTCTATTACATTTGTGACTAACTATATAAGATTAGTGGTCCAACATTGTTGGCCTTCAAATTGCATCAAAGAATAAATTGTCAAAGAAGTTGACTGTTATGGTTTATCGAAATAGAAATTGTTGAATAGATCTGTTAAGTCATACCCCTCTGTTAATGCTGTTCCTTTTTGCACAATTATCCCAACTCTTTGCTGTGCAATTGCTGGAATTTTTATTTTGGTTTGAGCTGGAAATTTTTTTAGTCCGCTAGACATTTACAGCTGTTAATTTGAATCATATTTTTGCATCTGGGTGCTCGATTTCATTCACATTTGTTATGTTATGTGCAGGAGGAAGAACAGCTCCGAAATAGTAAGATGCTTGATTTGCTCTATGTCAGCAGTGCGCATAATTTGGCTCCACATATCTTATCATATTATCAATATTCTTGTCAATTGCCTCTGCATGAAAGACCTGCTCAACCAATTGATCCAAGAGTTAGGTTAGTGAATATGTTTGGTAATGGTCACCAGTCGTAATCATAAATATGTTTGGTAATTGTCATCAGTCATGTGTGTCTTCTTTTATTTATTAGCAGTGATGGTATGAATGGATATCTCTGGTTGTATGAAAGGAATGTGCTCAGAACCATTGTATCCTCTCCTATCAAGGGATTGCAAGACATTGAGTTTAATCAAGTTTTGTAAGTTTTGATCTTTAGACTTGCCTAATATTTTAAAATCATTGGATGAACTAATGTTGAGTGTTTCAAATTTCAGAAACATTACTTATCTTAATCCTCGTAAACATAGACATATTCCAAAAGCTCCGGATGGTGTACTAATGCCAAAAAAGGTTGGTGATACTGACTTCTCTTAGCATTTGACATTATTAATGGATACATCCTGTAGACGGAGCTTCATGATTCATTTGTTTAGGCTTAAGGGGGGCATTTGAAAGAGTTAATGTGGAGTTGATTTGAGGCCATGAAAATAGCTTGACTCCCGTAAATTCTTTTTAGCTTATTTCAATAAGCTTTTTAGTCTAGCTTATCAAAATAAGCTCTTTTTAGCCTATTCCAATAAGTTTCGTGGGCAAATTTATGGCATAAGCCTTTATGTGATAGGAGCTTATTAAACAAACGCCAAATTAAGCTTTACCTAAACACACCCTAACATGTGTTTTAAGTCCATCCAGATGGTTTTGATCCATTAAGTGGTGATGGGACAAATGGATCATTGCCACATGGCATAACCTGATATGTCACATCATCACTTAACAGAATAAAACTACCAGCAAGGACTACAAACTTGTATTTCCATGAAATCAATGATCTAATATATTTTTTTAGGAACCAAAGTTGAAAATTGGCTAATTTTTTAGAGATGGAAAACTTACTTAACCCCATTTATATATGTTTAGAATCAGATTCTTGTGTCAATAACATAGCTCAGATAGGTGCCATGACATTATTCATTTAATCAAATATTATATATTTTTGTTTGGTTTTTCAAAGAAAAATTATACTCCTTGTTTTCTTTTTATCTATGGTATAGATCTCATTTACTTTGACATTGGTTATGTATGCAGATATTAAAAGCCATTGATATTAAACCTTTTCCTGTGTTATGGCATGAAGAGAATAGTGGTCGGCGACAAGGCAGAGAAAGGTGAGAATCTATTCCTGAGGTTGTTAGATTGGTGTAGGATAATTTTCATGTTCTTTCTGTCTGGCATACAATCCACAACTGTTTAAATTTAATGTTCGATGTGGTAGTAGTACTGTTATTACTCACCACCTTATGTGGACAATTTTTTTTTTTGAGGAAATTGTCAATATTTACTTCATGTAATTGTCCTGTGGTGAATATTTATTGAAGTATACTCCAAAAAAAAACACAGTATCGAGTAAATATACTCCAATAAATGTAGAAAATTCCATTTTGAGTGGGTTGTTAAGTTGTCAATGTCTTTCAAATTTTGCACGTGAAGTTTTTTATGCATGAAATCTGGTCTTTATGTGAGTGATAAGACAGAGACTTTGAAAGAGCTCTTACCTTTCTTGTGTGATGCATGCGACAGACAAGTACATGGAGCAATGGCTGGCCCTCAACTGGGAGAAGCAGCACATCGTCTTGTCAAGAACTCCCTTAACATTAAATCAAATAACATGCCGTATGGATCACCGGAGCAGTTTCCTGGCCATCATGCAATGAACCGGCTCAGATCAGCTGGCCCTTCTGGATATGGAAAATATTATGTCGAGGACAAAAGTGGTTATTACGGACAACAAAACAATCACCAGGGGATGATAACTAGGCCTAGATATCCGGTCTCATCTAATGGTGGAAATAATGAGAAACAGAATTTTAGGATACAGGATAGGTCACAGCATCATGAACAGTACTACAACGGGAGAACTGGGTTTCATACTATGACAATGGAGGAAGGTGCAAGACCTAGGCCATATGCAGTGCCTTCGCCAAGGACACAGGTGGTGATGTTATCGAGGTCACCCAATTCAGGGCCAACAACTAATGGACAACACCAATTTGTGCAGAACATGGGTCCTCCTATACCACCTCCAAATTGGATTACTAGAGCACCAGATACGAATGGAATATATGCTTGGCATCAAGAAACTGCATTGGGAGGAGCTTATGATAAGCAGCACATAAAGGTGTACCAAGCTAAAACTCGACAACCCCAAGACATGCCAGAGTACGGGAATCAATAGTGACTGCTGTGGATTTTATTTGCCTTGTGCCCTCTTCCATTTCTCAGACTGATTCTCAAATCGGAGCTCATCCAAGTTCAACAATGGAGTTGGAGGGGGCAATTGTTTGATACAGTAATGCAATAGGCAGACAAATGCTTATTGAAGCTATGGATGACACTAATCTGCAGTGAAGGTGCTGCTAAGAATTCTGATCTGCCTTCACTAGACACGGGCACTTCATTGATACACTTCATTGATAGTTGTCCAGGCTATACCAATTGGAAACGTGCGAGAGCTATATTCACAATATTCTTGCTTTTCAAGTTCTAAACAAATACTCGTGAAATATTGTAAAAATTTGTATTTGTTGATTTTGCTGTCCGCGGCATGAGTAGGGTATAGCATGTATTAAATCCCGCTGCGCTCAGTGGCATTTGTATTTATCATATGTACCATATTTGACTTGAATAGACAATCGTAAATTTGTAGTTAGAAAAAACGTTTTGTTTCATTTGTTTTTCATTTTGTCCAAATTTAACCCTGAATGCCAATTTCTTATTTAAATTTCATATTTCTCTTTTTTAATTTAATGTGTATAAAACTTCAATTTTTTTAAGAATGAATTTTGTCCCACCAAGCTGTGTTTTTTACTTAAATATTGTTCATTTGAAGACAAATTTCCATTATTTTTTAAGGCTGATTTCAAGTATTTAAAAGAGGTAATTTTGTATTAAGAAATAAAATCTACAAAAAAAGTATATTTTATTGTTTATAAAAGTTGTTATTTTTAAATATTTAAAATCAATTTTTAAGATTGATTTTTACAAAATTAGTTTAAATTTATCTTAGATTTCATTATTCCATTAACCTTGCTATTGTGATGTGGACTTGGAAGCATAAAAAGAATATGTTAGTCCTTTCTAGTGGCTTTATATAATGCGATAAATGTTATATAGAAGAATTATTGAAGACAAAATTGATAATTGTCTGGAATTATTAAATTAAATATGATTCACAGGATTCCAGAGATCCTTAAAAATTGATACAGAAACTGATATGAAAATGCTCTTCTTACAATTAAAAAAGTTGCATAATTGAACATTTTAAAATATTTAAAAGTTATTTCTCAAATCTCAATGGAGACAAGTAGGGATAGAATAATCTATGACGAGAAATTGCCTTTTATTCAACAAATTCTGACAATTATTTTTACAATCACAAGGTGAGATAAACATAGAGAAAAAAGAGATAAGAAATAGTAAAAATGGTATAAATCATCCATGATTTAGCAAAGCAAGAAAAGCTTCGGCTAGCCTAGTTAAGTTTCCATTCCAGGTTTCTTGGGAAACCCCCGAAAAGTCGAAGACAATAACAATACGAGAGAGATGAAGACTCTTTGAGTGGTGGCTACGTACGTACATAGCAACAAATTACCTTAAGCATTGAAATACAAGTTCCAGATAGAGAAGAATATACAATCATCAAATAAAACATAACCCTTGTTCAAAAAGGTTGCATTATACAAAAACTATTGTAGGAAGTAGCCACCCAAAAAGAGGGAAAAGAAGAACAAGTGCCGTATATAAAAAGAGTCTTCTGGGCCGAAGTGAGAGAATTGCCACCAAGCCCATATTGCTGGTTCTGCGCAAACCCAGCGATCTGGAGTCTGGACGCTCTTGCTCTGGAAGAAACTCTGGGCGGCCCCACACGTGGGGCAGCGCCAATCATCCGGAAGCTTCTCGAACTGGTAGCCGGGCGGTAAGGGACGCGGGCGTGTCTTCTTTGGAGACGTCGACGGAGTTGACGGTGAGTTTTGGAGGTTTGGAGAGGGGTTTGTTGGTGAAGAGGGAGAGAGTGGGGAAGTTATGGAGTTTAGGTTTGAGAGTAGGGTGGAGTTGGGAGAAAGGGGTTGAGAGCTGAAGCCATTGTCATTATCTGTGGAGGAATCGCAATTCCACTTGGATAAGGTACGCACATCTCACTCATTTCACCATCTTTTTTTATTCATTACTAGGACTCGGCTTCTCTTCTCTTCTGTTGCTTACTTATACTAACTCTTTTCTTTCTTTAAAATATTTTATAGAAAAGAGAAAGATACCATTCATAATTGCATTCAATTATTGAGTTAAAACAAATAAGGACCTTTTAGTAAAAAAAATATTTAATGTATAAGACAATTAAAATGAAATCTTATAAGTAGAGATAAAAAAATTTCAAAATTATTATGTCTTAAAAATAAAAATGAAGGAAATACAATTCTATTTTTTTCTCTATTTTTCTTTTCATTATTTATTAGTATATCTTAACTTACATGTCTTTTAGTCGTTTTTATTTTAAAATTTAATATACTAAAACGTTACTCGTTTGTTTTATAAAGGATTCACGTGCATTTCACGTTGATAAAATTTTGCTATTTTTTAATATTTTCCCTTTTGCCACATGATTGACAGTTTGACTCTGGCATTATTGTTTATTAATATTTGGTGAAGTGAAATCGTGGGATTAAATTAAACCTATTCCGAAATGAAATAGGAATGGATAAGGGATAAATTAATCATTGCATGAATCTAAGCAAACAACATTTGTCTTTTAACCCTTTTCCCTCCCTACTCTCTCTGTCCCTTTTTGCTTTTCACCTCTTTTTCTCTGAGAAAAGTTGGAAATTTAATCTACGGAATCATCCATAAGAAATACCTTATACCTGGCCGATGGATGCGCTTCATTGTAATCTTACCACTTCCAAAAAGAAATTGAAAAGACATGCTAATAAGTATATTAAGGGCATTAGTTAATGAATTACTAATAAATAGAATTTTCTTATCAAAAGTTATAGTAAAGATTTATCAAAAATCACATTACGGTGCAGTTACATTAAGATTTAAAAACGCTTTCTCATTAATTGATTTTAGGACAATGGTGAGCAATATTAAAGAATCTGAAAGAAAAAAAAAACTTCTAAAAGTAGCTCTACTTTGATTCCTCCTCGTATTATTAAAGTAAAATAAATATTAATACGTGTCTTTAGAATATTAATTAAAAGAAGAACTTTTTTATTAAAATATGTAAAATTATATTATTTATGACTTTTTTATGATTTTTACAATGAATATTTTTTTTAAAAAAAAAAACAATATTCTACCGAGACACAGTTAGGAAGATCCTAAAGGAAAAATAAGTTTAATCTCTGAAATCGACCCTATTAATTGATTTATCCCTAACATTGACTAATTGACAACTATCAATTAATTCAAGCTCCCCAAATTCAAGGATTGATTATTTAAATGATCACAGTTATCAATTTCAAATACTAAATTGACAAATTATAGCAATTCGAAGGATTGATTTGATGGTTTAGTCTTAAAACCTGAAATTCAATAGCTACAGAACGAGCAGTAAGAGTAAGTGATCGGAGACAAGAACTGACCCAACTGAGACAGGTTAAGCATTCAAAATTCCAAGAGCTTCAAGCCCCAATCACTTGCAGCATATATGAATATCGAGGGGTTCTTCAACAACCCCTGGTTTACAGCATTCATTGTTTCGTTATTCAACAATTGACACAGAACATCGCAGAATCTCTTTCAGATTAGAAAATGCCATCTTTACAATCCATTGAATCATAAAAATACGAAAGATATAGCAAGAAACCCCGAAGACACAGAATACTGCATGAAAACTTTAAGAGCAAAGTACTCGGGAAGAATGTTGCACAATTAAGAACTCACTACTTTCGCATCTTTTACAACATATATAATGGTACAAAGCCATCACTCCGCACCAGTTACTTCAATCTGTTCTGTACATGTATGAGACCATTGAAATTTAGAGGAACATAAAAACGGCTAAAATGTACTAAAAACATTTTTATTTTAAAGGACAAGTGCTCCACCGAATCAGCGAAAGCTAAAATCGAAAAGAAAAACACTAGTTACCACTTACTAGTTACTACTAGCTAACCACTAAGCTATGAGAATGAACCAACCATTGATGATGAAGAGGAAGAAGAACTCCAATCACTCACTACAAAACCAAAAACAAACTAAAAGATTTGATCAACCTCCTCCGTGTGACCGCAACTCCTCCATAGCAGCCTTGATCTGATCCTGAACCAGCTCCAACCGCTTTGAGTACACTTCCAACTCCAATATCTGTTGTTTCCTCCATTTCTCATCCACCATTTCCCCACCGCCAAAACTCCAATTCATCAAAGGCATAGGGTTCAAGTTCAACGAAAACCCTCTCGCTCCAAACGCTCCTCCTCCCATGGCCCCTGCCATCAACTCCTTCAACACCGGCGACAAACAACTCCTCACCGTCTCCTCGATCATACTCGGTATGTTATTTCCATAACCACTGTTACAGTTATCATTAGTAGTAGCTGCAGTAGGAGTAGTGTTAGTAGCAGCAGCAGTAGCAGTAGCAGTAGGCGTAGCATTGCTAATACAATCATGATCTCTGTTCGACGCGGATCCGTCATTTGGCTCGATTTTCACCGCCGATCGTGGCCGAGAGCGTTTCGGTGTTTTCTTCTCCGCGGGGTTCCTGAAAATCATTTCATTCTTAAGAATTATAGGGCTAAAATTAAGGTTAGGGTTGGGGCTACGGTTAGGGTTGATTTCGTCGTCGTCCAAGGAATTGTCGCCGATTGGAGTCACGTTGCTCCAGATCTTGCGCGAGATTTCGAAGGTGGCTTGATCGTGAGCGCTCTTGAAGGAGAATTCCTTGCCGGAGCCAATCTTGTTGAGGACGTTTCGGTACTTCTTCTTCAGCCTTCGGATCTTCTCGACGAGCTGGTTCTTGTTGAAATCGAGTTGGAGCTTCGACTTGATTTGGTCGTAGAACAAAGCCGTGTCGTTGTGGTGCGAGGATCCTCGCTGCGAGGTGTAGTCTAGGAAGCCTTGCAAGAGCTCGATCTCGTCCTCGTCGGTCCACAGCCGCTGAAACAGCCGCCGCGAGTCGTCCGGCGTCGGCGGCGGCTTTTTCTCCTCGACTGGCTCGAGGCGCCGCCGCTTCGGATCGGAGGAGTCTGCGACGACGATGGTGGTGGCGGTGGGCGTCGAAATTGGAGCGGCACCGCCGTTGGAGACGGAGGAACCGGGGACGGCGACGGTGACGGCAAGAGCCGTGGAGGGAGAGGGCTCGTTTTCTTCGTCGTCGGCCAAAACGTCGTCGTCTTCTTCTTCGTAGTCTCCGTCCTCCTGAGACTCGTCGTCGTCGTCGTCCATGTCTTCTTCGCGGAAAACGGCGTCGTGTTGCTGAGAAGCCATTGAGACTTGAGAGGTTTGGTTTGGTTAGTGGTTAGGCCAAGCAAAGCAAAAGTGGGGCTGAGTCACGGGTTTTCGGTTATAGTTGGACTGACTCACTCACTTCGCTGCTGGTAATGGGAATCCGAAGGGTGGTTTTGGTTTTGGTTTAGGTAAGCCTAGTGGACCAACCAAACCCCACGTATTAATTTTCTATTCCCTATTTTAATTTTTCAAGGAATGTTCCCTGTTCGTTTGCGACAAACGCAACGTTGCAGTATATGTTTTATTTTTTTAATCGTATTAAAAACTATCCTCTACATTTTCAAATACTTAATAATTTTTTTTCATTGATACAGATATTTTTATTATTAAAATTTAAAAAATCAGCTGATAGAAAAAATTAGTGTTTACAATTTGTAAGTTAAATTAATCCAGTAATTTCCAAAAGTATTTAGAAATTTTTAATTAGGTCCTCAAATTAAATAAAAACTACAATTGAGTATTTTATCTTTAATTTTTTTAATTGATCTCCTAGATTTTTTAAAACCACTACAAATGATCATTTTCTGGCTATAAAAACTATCTTCAGGGGCTCAACTACAATAAATTTACAAAATCAAGACCCTAATTATAGTTTTTTTAATTAAGGAACCTAATAAAATATTCTAAAATTGTTTAGAGACATACTGATTAATTTAACATAATTTGTAATATTTTTCACTATATTTATTGTTAACTGAATGAAGTTAAATATTAATTAAAAAGTTAATGAAAGTAAAAAAAAAAAGGTACTTCGATTATATAACTAATTAAGAAGAACAAAATATTCATTTGAAATGTACAAAAAATGAGAAAAATATCTCGATCTTAATAATGAGAAATTTTATTTTATAAAAATATATTTTTTAACATTTCAAGAAACTTTTAGAAAAACAATCTGTGTTTGGAATTAAATTTAAATAAATAAAATGTTATTAAAAAATATTGACTATTTTAAAAATTCTTGAGTATTCTAATAAAAATATTATATTGTTTTATAAAAACATATATAGCATGTAATACTGTGAAATTTTGTAGGTTGTTAAATCACAAATAAAATACTAATTAAATTTTAATCATGAGAGAATCATTGAAAACTTTGGCTTTAAAATATATAAAAATAATAATAAAATTTTCATTCAATACAAAAATATAATCTTTATGCTAATTATTTTTTTGTGAAATTTTGGTAGAACAAAGAGATACTTCCGATATAATTGGACAGAGATAATTAATATTAAATTTGATCACAACAAATCATAGGAAATAATCTTAAAAAACCTATACAACATAGCAATTATATAAAAAAAAAAAAACTTGTCACAATTTATAATATCATACACACATAACACAAATTATATCATACAAATTTCAGGATGGGTTTTAAAACCAAATTTAGAACTTAATGGACTCCCATACGTGCTGAACTGATGAGTTAAATGGGCCGCAATAAGAAATGCAAATGGGATTCGTTGTTTAAGAAAACATCCAAGAGAGGAATGTCAAGTTAGAAAGTTTCGCAAATAACTATGGCAGACGCTTCGCAAATGAATCGAGGAAGGTCAAGTTAGAAAGTTTCGCAAATAAATAGGGAACTGAAAGAGACAGGCATGATAGGAAACAAGTGAGAAGAAGGATATTGATTGTTCGACGCAAGAGAGCTGAGAACAGAAAACATTGGAGCCTAGTTTCACCACCAAGTGGATTAGTGGAAGGAACGTGCAAGCACGTGAGAGTTAAAATCTAAAAGTGAGTCGTAATCAAGTGAGACCAACACAATCAATATCGTTTTGCTTTTAAATGACTGTAGAGTTAAACTTTCCAACTCCGACATGAACAACACCCAATTTTGTCCGAGTTCACTAATAAACAATACCGCAACGATTCAACTTAATTTGCAGGTGCGAACTAGTACAGTCAAACGAGGTTATTAAATTCCTATTTTTACAATGGGATTTGACAAACTAACGCCTACATAAATCAGCCATTACTAAAAGAGCCAAGCTTCAATACATTTTTATTTTATTTTAATCCTGAACTACCACCAAACCATACATAGGCTGTTGATTTTGACTCCAACCGAAAAAACAACATAATCTGACGATGATGAGAAGCAACGATAGAGACTGGAGAATTTATGATAAATTACGAACGTTCTTATTTCACATGCAAGGCAAAATAGACAACAAGTGGCACACTAGTTCTGATTTCAATAAAATGCTTGTCCAACATAACTCCAATATCGGTAAATTTGGGAGAATGAAATCACACTAGGATTGAAAATGTCGAGGAAAAACTAATCAAGCGATTACAATGGTAAAGAAATATCATGGAGATAAGTTTATATAGGTGTGAAACGAAAAAAACATCCATACACATCTAAAACAGGGATAAGTCATTCTTCGAAATTCTATGCGGCACCATATTTAAATAGCTTAACCAGAAAAGGGGTGTTCAACTTGTGTCCGTACGAAAAAGTGCATTATTATTTATTATCTAAACCATGGAAATTCAGTATTCCTTGACACCTAACATTGCGTGATTCTTTGTTTTCTGTTTTCAATTTCGGCAAGGTCAGAGGCTGAAATGCAAATCAGCATATATCGATAAGTATAATTAGAATTGTTAAAGCACTTAAATATGCCCATTGGCATTAACAGAACACTTTCATGGTATTCTACCAACTAAACTCTGCGTTTAGGCCCAATTTACGCAACATAATAACTAATTACGTCGAATCTACCAGATATTTGAAAGCAAGGTAAAGTAAAACACGAGTTCTCAAAATTGTTCAATGTACTCAACATCTTAAGTTATAAGCGATGGAACATAAATTAAAACAAGGATCAACACTTGCACCAAAACATCTCATTCTATAAATCTTGCATAAGATAAAATAACTATTACAAAGCACCAAAACCAATGTAACCTTGGAATTGAAACAGGATGTCTCAAAACTTATTTCTTTTTCCCAGCCTTGGCAGCATCGGAAGCCTTGGTCTGCACGAACAATACATGCCATATGTTTTAATTTTAATGAAACAAGGATCACATAAGAGGTAAAGAAAATTATAGCTAGCTACAAAATTACCTTCTTTACTCCACGAATCTTCTTAGCTCTATTCTTTCTCTCCTTCATTTGCTTCCTTGACTTTTCTACCTTGGTGTCAAGGCCGTTCTGATATAATAGATAGATATTTTAGTTCACTTGCACAAAATGATGTAATTATGGCCAAGACACATTATAAAAAAATATTATCATTCTCAAATATCAGATAACATAAAGATAGATAAAGTGATGTTAAATGGTGATAATTTTAAGCTTCACACTGAAACATAATGAAATCAAGAAGGCTTTAAAAAACAGAATGACAACAGTCACACCATTACCAACCATAATACATTTCATGAATTCTTCGGTAAAATCTCATGAATACTGATGTGAAACGCTGGTTTAAATTAATGTTTCTAAAACACACTGACAAGTGCAATTGCAGCAATATCCCTCCACTGGAAGGAAAAGTCACATAACAAAGGAAATGTAAAGAAAAATAACAGTAACAATATTGCAAGGAGTGCAGGACTGTAAAAATCTAAATACCATAAAACAAATGTGATTTCAGATTGTAAAAAAAAACAAGCAGAGGTTGTGTTAATTGTTGACTGACCCTGATAAGCCTGTATTTGGGCTCATACTTCTTGGCATTCTCCACTGTATCATAAATCAAACCAAATCCAGTGGATTTGCCACCTCCAAAATGTGTTCGGAATTTGAAGACAAATACAGTATTAGGGTCTTTCACTTCATACATCCTAGCCAGCTTCTCCTTAAGTTCAGCCTATATTCCAAAATCCACATAAAACAAATTAATATCGTTTCATAATATTGTTCTCAATGAATAACTACTTAAGAGCTAACATTCAATTGATAACTTGAGATATAAATGAAAAAATTCATAAATAAAATACCTTGGAAACATTTGCCCTCCCTGGATGAAGGACATCAACGACCTGCAACACAACAAAGTTTATAATAGAGGATTAAGAGAGCCAACGCTAAGAATCTCTGACACTGCAATTAGGGAAATAACCTCCAAATTGCATATGAAAACTAAGAAATCCGTTGTCCAAACGTATAAAAAAAGTGAAAATCAGACAACTCCTTGCACATTTTCAGATCCAAATAATTCTAATTCTAATAATTATGTAATTATACAAAATAAAAACAAAAAATATGGTATCAATCCTCTTAAAAAAAACACAACTCAGCTCACCCAAGTGAGATTCGTGAACGACTCTTTATGGCGAAGGCATAACACTCGCTAAGGATACGCAAATTAAAAAAACAAAGCTTGAAAGTAATCAAATAGGACTCCGAAAGTGATATTTCGAGTAATTATGTGCAGATTTGTAGCGAAAAAAGGAAGGGAAAGGGAAACTCACAAACTGCTTCCTGGAAAGAAGCCTGTTGGTCATGAACTTTCGGGTTCGGATTGTAACAGCCTTGTCCGCCATACTTACCGTTCAGTGAGTGAGGTGTGCCGCGAAGAACAACGCAAATTTGCACAGACAGCTCCGACGCACAACGCAGGAAGAGACGCCAAGAAACCCTACCCGTTTTTATAATACTAGGGTTTAGACCAGAAACGGGCTGGAAAACTTAGGAGAATGGTGCGGTACTTGATGTTTACACCTCCCAATTTTGCTAACCACACTCATCATTTCTTAATATTTTAATAACACATTATACACCTCTTGGAATCTCCTTATTTTCTTCCAGAAATGTATTTTTAGAATAACATATACCTATTTCAAAATTATTTTTGAAACTATGATACATTGTTTTGAAAATACATTTCAATAATAAGTATATGTTATTCCAAAAAGACATTTTTTATTGTAAGAAAAGTATATGTTATTCCAAAAAGACATTTTTTATTGTAAGAAAAGTATATGTTATTCCAAAAAGACATTTTTTATTGTAAGAAAAGTATACCTTAACCAACTCACTTGAGAGACATTGTAGCTTAATTGTTCATGTTGTAAACCTATACCAGCAAATAAATGCTTATTTGAATGCACTTGAAGGAGAGTTGCACCTGTTAAAAGCTTTGATTTGCAATTAAGGAGTATAACAAATGAAATCAGTGATAAATGTGCCTTAAAATATTTCTCCTTATTTAAACTTATTTGTTAAAATAAGTGTTTATTATGATAAAATAAGTAATTTTCTGTTTTTTTAGTTTGTCTGTGTAAACTGTTTCTACTTAAAAAAAATAATTTTCAACTTATTTTAAAGTTTTTTTTTAAAGTTTAAACAAACTCACCCTTAAACTTGTTTTTTAAAATAAAATAAACAGTTTAATGACTTCTTGGAATGTTTGTCTAAACTATTTTTACTTAAAATAAGTCGTTTTTACTTTTTTTAAAAGAAACAAATCCTATGCGTGAGTTTGTTTAAGCTTATTTTTTAAAATAAGTGATTTTTTAAATAATATAATCATTTTTCTTGTGTTTTTTATGTGTTTGTGTAAATTGTTTTTAGTTTAAATAAACAATTTTTTTAAGAAGCAAATCTTTTCTACTTCTTAAAAAAACACTTATTTTAAAATCATTTTTTAAAAGTTTAAACAAATTCATCCTGTATGCTTTAAAAAAACGTTTATTATAAGCGTCTTTTTTAATTACCTTTTTTAAAGTTTCGATAAATTGGCCCTAAAAATAATGCTTATTCTAAAAATCACTTTTTTCACAGTTGTTTTTTAAAGTTTAAACGAACAACTGACCCATTGTATAACCCAACATACACATGTTGGAGCAACTTCTATTGAATGTGCTTGAACTAAGAAAAAAATGTAACTTTAAAAAATATTGAGGATAAAACAAAAAAAAATAGAATTTAACTTTCTTAATGTTTTAGTAAAAGCTCAATAGTAATTTGTGGTGGTCATTGGGTCACATATGATAGCAACCAAACACACCAAAATCAAAATAAAGAACTTAATTGTTGTAGTATAAAATTAATGGGGATGGGGCAAAATTACATTAAAGGTATAAGTTAGTTGGAGCCTATATAATGGCTAGAGGGGTAATTTTGCACTCACATCTTCCAGTTATCAATTCATTATTGTCTTCTTATTAGATAAATCCATGAGCATGTGATTTGTCTCAGGCTTTATAATAGTTTGAAATCATTCTTGTTTAGAATAAAACAATTCAATTCTTTAATTCTTTGAAGACCAAAACAAAACCCCAACACAGTTGGCATTGACGAGGATTTTTATACGTTGTGAAAAACTTTCTGATACATGACACTTGTGTTGATGTATGTAATTATTTGGTTGTCGTTTGAGATCAAAACCTTGAAACCCTTTCACGTCTTCATTCTCGAGGCGAGGTACTGCAACATAAGATTAATAAACCCTTGTAAGAAACACGTCCTCTCACGAGAAAAATGTTGTTTTTTGCTTTTATTTATATTTTTTTACCCCTAGTCCCTTAAGTTATGTGTACAATCCACCGACGACAAAGTGTGGAAAAAACCTTTTATTTTGTACAAATAAAAATACATATGGACAAATTTGTTAATTTCTTATACTGTTAAAAAAAATACATAAAAGTTGTAAAGAAACTTAATTTACTTATAGAAAAATAACATATCAATTAAACTTATTCATGAGAAATAAGTAGAAGATAACTAATTGAGCGTATTTGCTAACACAAACATAAAGTTGAATTTTTCAATGTTTGCATTCTTGAACTTAAGATTTTTTCATATGCAAATTAAATTACATAAAAATCAGTTAAAAATAAGAAAATTATTTTAATTGAAAGAACTCTCATATTATTTCATTTAAACCATTTGAGTGGTATTCAAATGTGGATTAATTTATCTTCATGTAAAAATATGTGAAACAAATTTAGATGATTACATATTATTATTTATGTGATATCGACTTTAATTTGCACCAATAAATTTCATATTCTTTGTGAATGCGGATTCTTCTCTAAACATGATTCGTCTAGTTTTTAACAACCACAATGAACAAATGAGTATGCACTTTGTTAATTTAGAGAAGGGAAACAAAACCTCTTAATCAATTTCATAAAATCATTTCAAACTATTTTAATATTTTGAGAAAACTAAGAAAGTTTTTTACAATCAAAATAGACAAACGAGTATGCACTTTGTTATTCTAGAGAAGGGAAACAAAATCTCTTAATCAATTTAAAAAAATCAATTCAAACCATTTTAATATTTTGAAAAAACTAAGAAGGCAATGTCGGGGTGTGGCACACAACTCCATGCAAGGTGGTGGTGATGGTCATCTGATGCAAATCTAATGTGGTGGTGAGGGTGTTATATACAACTCTGTGCTGAGTGTGTGTGATCACGAATGTGAATCCAATGTGGTGGTGGGAGTGTTGTGCATGACTGTATTAGCGGTCAAGCTGCACATGATTGTGGTGTTGTTGTTAGAGGTGATGCATCGAGAACGAGTGACAGTAATGATCACACAGGTGGTGATGGGTGATTTCATAATTATATGAGATATTTTTAATTTTTTCTTAAAAAAAGGATAATAACATGAAAAAATTAGAAATGGCAACTAAACAAAACTAATATGATCAGGTGACCTAACATTTTGTTTATCAGATAATCACAGCGACTTCAAATGCAAAAAAAAATGATAAAGTTATATAGCAAGATATTTTTTTAATTAAGTAACAATATGAAAGAAAGGTAACTTACACTAAAAACATATCTAAGCAAAAATGTAATTTAGCTTATTAGAAAAAATAGGGACAGGATATGCAATATGGATTGAGCCACGTGGCGAGATAAGCGGAAAGTGGAAAGAAGGGGTGAGGAGGGATGAAATTGAAAAGGACAGAGATTTGGGGTTGGGGAATGGCCCATTGCTGCTTACCTGGCCATCGCCTACACACAAATCTGAAATCTCCTATTGCTATGATTTCCTTCCATATTCTCTGTTCCGAACACGACACAGTAGCATACCATCAATCTTCCCCCAAATTATTCATTCCTCTTTTTTTCCCCATTAACAATATTAATCAATCCAATTAATTTCCATGACCATGTCCATAACACTCTTACTCCAAGCCAACCCCTCCCACTTGAAATGGAACCAGTTACCTTCCCTTCCACGTCGCACAAGGCCCGACCGTTTCACTCCAATACCCGACTCGAAACGCCGCGTTTCAAGCGTCAAATGTATCTCCTCGTCGCGGAAGCCGGATAACACGTTTAGTTTGCAGTCCCCGTGGGAGGTTCTGGCGAGCACGGTGTCGAACACGCTGAAGGCGCTGAAGAAACCGGCCATAGCTGCGGTGTTGGTGGGGCTGTTATTAATGTACGATCCAACTTGCGCCTTCGCGGCATCTGGAGGGAGAATGGGAGGAAGGTCGTTTTCTTCGTCTTCTTCTTCGTCTAGGAGTTATTCAGTGCCGAGGACGTCAAGCTCAGGGTTCTCTTTTTCGGCGCCGTATTACGGGCCTTCTCCGTTCGGTGGGGTTTATGTGGGTCCCGCCGTGGGGGTCGGAGTCGGTGCTGGCTCGAGTTTCTTTCTCATCTTAGTGGGATTCCTGGCTTTTGTTTTGGTTTCTGGCTTTCTTTCGGATCGCTCAGAGGGTAGTGTGCTCACTGCTGCCGACAAAACCACCGTGCTCAAGCTTCAGGTCTGCTTAGTATATCACTTTTCAGTTTACTCCTTTTCTTCGTTGCTTCCTGCTATTAGTGCAAAGCGTTTTGCCATGTTTCATGTTTTGGTGGTCATGTTGTGGTTTTGAGTTTGAAAGTTGCACGGCTGTGCTTGTGTTTCTGAACCAAAGGTAACGGGGCCATGGTATGTTGTTGTTGTTTTGGTTGGGTTTAGAATTAGAAGGCTTCTTTTGTTGGTAAGTTTTGGATGAGTAAAATGGATGTATTGAAGTAAACTGCGCAGTTGTATCATCAATAAATAGAGAAACCATAAAATCTTATTCACGTCAGATATTGAGAAGAATAGTAAAATGTCCCAACCGTTGCACTATTGAAGAAGACATCAAAGGGGTAAAATATCATGAACTACAAAGAAAGTTTCAAGTTAGGTAATTGATTTTCTTGTTGCTGATACTCTTCTTGGACCTAGCACCCTGAACATACCCTTGTTGATTGCGTATACTTGTGTTGCTGCTTTGCTGAATGAATTTGTTCTGTTTACCCCCAATAAATAAAAACATGGGAAAAACTTGTCAAATATGAAGATTTTGATTTGGATATTCTTTCACTTTGTATTTTATTTATTTATTATTACTATAGGAAAAAGTGAATTGTATTTCTCACTTATGAAACTGGTACAATGAGGGAAAATAAATAGAGATACAAGGCTGATTCTTTACACTGATTTGGACCTAAGAATTAGGATAAAATATTATGTACACTGATTTGGACAAAAGAATCAAGAGAACATAATTTTTCCTACGAATATTGTACCTAAAAAAGGAAAGAAATAACAACATATCCTAATTCTGTTTGATAGCCACAATCATCTACAATTACATATTAAGAAAGAAAAAGATTGTCACAAGCTATGAGTTCGAAATCCCCATTTGATTTCCTTGCCAATACAGTATTGAATGTTCTGAAGGTCTTGCAAAAACCAGCCATAGCTGCAATGATGCTGGGAGGCTGTTATTTTAATGTACATTCCCAACTCTGCATTAGTGGCATCTGGATGTCAAATGGGTATCTAGGAGTTATTCGGTGGCCAGGACATCCTCCAACCCTGGCCCCACCCAAGGCACCTCTTTTTCAGCACCATATTATGTGCCTTCTATGTTAGTGTTTGGCAGTGGCTGCAGTGTGATTTACATTGGTCCTGCTGTAGATTTTAAACTTCATAGTAGGTTCTGCTTCCAGTTTCTTTATTATCTCAGTGGGTTTCATCACTTTTTGGTTTACTCCAGATTGGTCTCAGGGTAGTGTGCTTGCTGCCACTGATAAAAACACCATTCTCAAGCTTCAAGGGTGGTCAAGTTTTTCACATAAATAATTAAATATCAGTGCCTCCCTTCTTAGTTTCTTTCCTGATTGATTGCTGGCATTAGCATAAACTATTTTTGCTTCATGTGGTTCCAATAAATTGTTAGAACTGTTGTTTATCTGAAGTAATGCATTACTACCATTTTTTTCTCACTAATGCATATATTGTTCACTTAGATTTATAATTTAAAGGTTCTGGTGCCAAGATGTGTTGCGATTTTAATTGCATTTAAAAACTTTTTTGTCAGTGTCTTGTTAGCTATCATTGTACAGCTCAATCTTTGCCATTTTATTCATGATTCTTAAATCTTTGGTGAATATCAAATTTTCAATGGAGGTGTTGTACTTTTAGGTTGGATTGTTGGGGATGGGTCGCACACTTCAAAGGGATCTGAATAGGATTGCAGAAGTTGCTGATACATCAACTTCAGAAGGTCTGCATTATGTATTGACAGGTGAAGTTCCTAAATATTAGACGTTTTAGTCACTTGTATATTTACTATTTTTCTTCACATGTTTTTTTGTAAGGTTTACCGAACATGTGAATGTGTTTATTTTTTTCAAATTTTCTATTTTGTATAATGATCAATGAAGGATTAAGGGATTATTTAAATAAAAATTAGTGATCTATGATGTTTGTGTTCTAAGGGCTTCAAATTATAAACATCGCTTAGTCCTGATAAAAAAGAAAAAAAGAAAATCCTGGAGAATAATGTCAGATGCATTGAAAACTACACAGTTCTAAACCTCAAGGTTTATATAGCATAATACTTTTCAGTTTCAAGCATTGCATGTATTGTATTCATCAACTAATGTGTAAATATTAAGGTTTCCTGTACACTTCCATTCAAACTTAAGAATAAAGCTTCTTGATTTAATTTATGTAGACACTTTTGTCAACGTAGTGTGTATACATCTAATAAATGATATGTAGGTCAAACCTATTGTTGAGGAAACGTAGAAATTCTTGAAAAGGAATATTTCCATTAAATATCAAATTATGCCTTATGATTGTTATATGATGTAGCTTAAAGCAACATAGCTGTATAATCTACTTTCCTTTTTAATTTACTTTGTTACTTACATTGGTTTCTGTTGCAGAGACAACCCTAGCTTTGCTTCGGCATCCTGATTACTGTATCTCAGCATATTCATCTGTAAGTGACTTTAATCTCAAGTCTTCTTGGATTTCAAGATGTTATTGCTGACAGACCGCTTAGTGCTATTGTGCTTTAATGATGTTACTTTTTGTTAATTGTTGACAACTTAGTACTAATGCATAATACTGTACTGATTTTATTGCTGTGATTGATGAAACCTTGTGACACACCACATTCTACTTTAATATTCTAGATTGTTAAATTTAAAGGCAAATGCTAACTAGTGTCCTTAGGGTATAGGTTAAAGAACCAAAAGTAGAAAGTTTATATTGATCACTGTAGCATTTAATGTTACCGTTGCATTGAAATTGCGATTTCCAAAAAAAATTATATTTAATAATTCCTTAAAGGGCACTGGTTAGTAGGACCCAAATTTAAAAGGCACTGAAGTTGCTAGAGAGCTTCCAATTCAATGCTATTAATTTTTTTTGCCTTTTTGGTTTTTGAGAAAATATAAGCTTTATGTTATAATAGGGTAATATTTTTCCCCCCAAAACAATACTTTAATGTAAGCTGCTGGTCAAGTTGATTATATCTTATATCTACTAGAAAGCATTCTTTATTTTGAGATTCACCATTGATGAAAAATCTTTCCAAGCTCATATATAATTTCAATTATACCCTATATTGATCTTGCCAGAAACATTTGCTGCAGTAGAACTTACGGCAAACAAGTTTAAGGAAAGTTGACAGCATGTATTTCCTGACTAATAGAAACCTAGTATCTTATTAGGAAGAAATAGGGATAAACCCCAATTAAAAGATTGAACACTGCAGTACTTTGAGAGTCTGCACCTCCAATGCCCTAATGGCCCTGATTTTCTCTAAAAAATGACAAGATGAACTCCTTTTTTCCTCTTCTCTTCATTTCATACATGTGATAACCTTCACTAATTGTAACTAACTAATGGGTTATCTAACAATACTCCTCCCCTTCCCCAACCCCCCAAGACATTGACCTTGTCCTCAAGGTGAAGGGTTGGGTAAACGCCAACAATTGTCTGTCTTTTTTCCTCTCAGCAAGAGATGTAGTAACAACTGTTGGTCAAACCGTATTAATATTCAAGTAGAAATAGTTCAATGTATCGTCGGAAATAGTGTTATCTTAATTTCTCTCTTGGTTGCCTTTTTTAATTTTGTAATCTCCATGACTGTAAATTGAAACATTACTGCTGGGTGAAAGACTCACTCAAGTTAATTAAAAAATTCTCCCTATTTCTTATTTCTCACAATAACATAAGTTGGTTTTATCAGTGAGTTAGCCCCTTTTTTCTTGATTGCAACCCAGAAAAGAGCCATTTGTGTTGTCTCTGTCACTATGATTCTTGATCTCTAGAACTTAATTTTTGCTTCTGCTTTTGTCCAGATAATTTTTGGGTTGCTATTGTTAGATTTCTCCAAAATCTTGTAGTTTTCTCATATTTGTTTCTTGCCCTTGAGTTGCTATTTCTGTTCTCTCCAAACCTTCATCTTGTGTTCTGTTTTCTTGCACCCAAGAATTTCATGCTCACATCTTCCCATGACCACACTCGATAATCAAAATAATACTCTGGTTGAAAACTTTTGACCGGTGCCGTCACTAATGTCGACCAGGTTGCATTCAGGTTGTATTGTTTCCATGTTGGCCACCAGTCAAGAGATCACCTCTTAGAGCCTTTGCTGCCTTTGATGGCCTCTCCTCCTCACACATTCCAATGGATTCAATGTACAGCTCAAGCTGGATCAACCACCAATAAGCCTGCTCTCCATCATTGGAATCTTCTTCAAGATTCAATACTCAGCTCCAAAGTTGGAGCTCTGATACGAGTTCATAGAAACCTGGTATTGTGTTAGGAAAAAGAGTAAATTACACAAACCTCCCCCGAGGTTTAAGAAAATTACATACGTCTCCCCTCAATTTTTAAAACCTACACAAACCTCCTTTAAGGTTTAAGGAAATTACATATGGCTCCCCTTAGATTTTAGAAGTTACACAAATCCCCTAAATGCCTTCCAAACATTTGATCGTAGTAAGTCATGTGTGTTGCACATGACATTTAATGAGTATTTTTTCCAAAAATGTTCTTGTCTTCCTCCTTCAAGTATGGGACAATTTTGATTAAAAAAAATAGGTTGCAGAAACCTACAAGCCAAATGAACACCACCGTGAGCAATGGAACCATTGAACCAACTTCATTCCAGCAAACCGATAAGCCAAATGAACAATTATGGGTTTCAGAAACCAAATGAAATTACACCAACCAAGCCATCAATGATCCAGCGCACAAAATCACCTGAACCAACTCCATACCAACAATAATAACATTAAATCTGGATATATTTTAAAAACAGAGGGGAGGTGTGTAATTTTCTTAAACCTCAAGGTAGGTTCGTGTAATTTACTCTAGGAAGAAATAGGGATAAAACCAAATTATAAGACTGAAAACTGCAGAATTTCAAGGGTCTACTCCTTCCAATGCCTTAAGGCCCCAATTTTCTCGCAAAATGACAAGACAATCTCCATTTATCTCTTCCGTTCTATTTATACATGTGATACCCTTTACTAATTGTAACTAATTAACTACTGATTGTTATTGACTAACTAATGGGTTATCTAACATTGACCCTTTTGTAGGTGGACATAAAGCGGGGTATTGAAGATGGGGAGAAACGTTTCAATCAACTTTCAATTGAAGAGCGGGGCAAGTTTGATGAAGAGACACTAGTCAATGTTAATAACATAAAGAGACAAAGCACAAGAAGCCAGAGAGCGAATGGGTTCAGCAATGAATACATAGTGGTATAATATTGTTTTCTAATAACTTCCTTATGTTGTGTTTTTAATATGTTGTATTCCCATATGCATTTTTTTATTATCAATAAAAAACAAAAATATATTACTATAGAGTACAGAGTACTCTAACCCTCAGACAAAAATGAAGTAAAATAGTAGGAAACAAGGACAAAAACCAATTCCAAGATCTTAAGTTTCATGCTAAGATTTCAGGCACCTAATTGTATTCAAACACCACACTTTTCAACTCCCACATGTTTTTTTCTGCTCCGTATTTTCAATATACTCTTGTAAATAACATAAGACATAAGAAAACATAGTGAAATCATATTATTAGTTTTATTACACATTAAACTGTTAGGAAGACTTCACCTATGACTATGAGTACATTTTAGGTGCCTCTTACCTGTTCTAACATCTAGGTTTAATATCACTATTGACATCCATATCTAGAAAAGATCTTTTTCCAATGAAAACAAAAAAAATTGATAAGATGTGGAAAATATTTGGTCTATGGAGTCCTGAGTAAGACAAGATTATAAAATCAATCTAAACCAATTGTGAACCTTTCTCTTCATTTTTGCTATTCCAAAACCCATAGTTCTACGGTGGTGTTTGTTGGAAATTAGCACAATTGAGTCTGATCACCTTAGTCTTGAAAAAAATTGTTTTAATTGCTTCTTGTTGGAAGGGATGTATTCTGAATGAATTTGGATTTTTGATACTTTTCTTTGCCTTTTTTTTTTTCTCGATGTTGCCTGATTGTAACAATTCAGTTTGTGTAGCATAGAGGTGGATTCTTGCTTGCTTCATAACTCTGATGCTTCTTCTTTCTATGGATTCTTGCGCGCATCATAACTCTTGATGCTGCTTCTTTCTAAATTACGTAGGTCAATTTCCATTAACCTACATCTGTTACTCTAGCAGGCATATATCATCAATAATCCTAAATTCTTAACTGGAGTAAACTTTTGTTTGGCTTGAAAAGTTTGAATTTAGGCCCTGCGAATCTGTTCAGTGGAAAGGGAAAATGGAAGGCATAAACAATTTGTTTCATGTAGATTTTATAATTTTGTATGTAATTTAAGTTTTATTTATTTCCAACTTGTTCGTTTGTCCCTTGTTGCTCAGAAGGGTGAAAACTGAAGTTCCATGAGGACAGTTCATAAATCTTTCATCTAATTAATGTTCTTATTATATATCAGATAACAATATTGGCAGCTGCCGAAGGAGAACATAAACTTCCTAGCATCAATGGAAGTGGAGACCTGAAGGAAGCTTTACAGAAACTTGGATCCATTCCATCGAGCAGATTATTGGTAAAGTCAATGTTACTTTGTTAGTCATTTTTCGAATGTTGTTGGTTCATTTTTTTTGAAATGATATCATTATGTGCTTGAATTACTTGCAGGCAGTTGAGGTGTTATGGACACCACAGAATGAGAACGATACTCTCTCAGAACGTGAGTTACTTGAAGATTACCCACTTTTACGGCCTTTGTAAGTTGTGAAGGTATGCTTGTCATTCTGCTTCTAGCCTTCTAGAGCTATGAACTGAAATTGGGTTGTGATTGCACAATTAAGGATCATCTCCAGTAGTACTGAAATAATATCGTTAAAACTGATGAGATTGTCCTGCTACTCAATCTGCAAGGCAATTTTCAGCTGCGGCTAATGACGTTGTATCACTTATAAAGGTTCAATATTAAATATTGATGGCATTAGTTGTAAAAATTACCAGTAGGATCAACTCTAAAGAATATGTACAATATTATAGAGAATCATTTTATCATTGAAATAGGTGTTCTTTCTGTTTAGAAATTACTCTGCTGTAGTCGGTGAACTTTTCCAGATTTTATTCGTGCATGACTCTGAGAATACATTCTCTTAATTTTATTTTATTTTTAAGTTTGGAAAGGTATGATCATAAAATAAAATTTCAATGTTTAATAAACTTCGTACCCCATTGCCCAGAGGCTCTTCGCTATGCGAAGGTATGGGGGAGGGATATTGTACACAGTCTTATCCTTGCATATGCAAAGAGGCTGTTTTCGGAAAAATTTCAATGTTTAATATTTAATTATTATTATTTTGGTATTGGTTTAGACGGAATCCAATATGGCAATATTTAGTTGGAGGAATTATTACGTTTTGATCTCAGTTGCTGACTTAAGCTTCATTTGCTAGCTTCAAGTAGGTTCAATTTTATAATCGATTTCAGTCATGCCCGATATAGGCTCTCAATCATGAACGTGGAGACATTTATTGAGGCCATGCCAACTTAAAGAAGGTCATCAACATATCATAGAATAAGAATTTAATCATATATGTCAAAAGGTGGCAATGTATTTTTATTTTCAGTAAGTACACAGTAATTAAATTTCTTAAGAATTTAATTATAATATAGTCAGTGTAAATGTTTTTATATAATGAATAAATTGAATAGCACTTTATACATAATTTTTAAGGTAAGAGTAAATTATGTTTTTTTTTTTCCTGAATTTTTTTACTTTTATGATTTTTTTCCTTTAATTTTTTGAAGATTGTTCTTGGTCTTCAAGTTTTTTCCCGTCCAAGGCTTTCGTCTATTTTAACCGTGAAGTGACGACGTAATATTATCTTTATTATTATTTTACTTGATCACATTTTTTAGTGTTTCTTTAACAGTTGAAAATTATATTTTTTAAAAATTAAATAATTTGTGATGGTTTTTAGTTCCTCAAATTGCTTAATCTTGAACAACTTAAAACCTGAGTAATCAAACTCCATTCAAACCATTTCATAAATCACAAAATCATATCACAAATTGTCCAAGAAAAACATCATATAAAATAATAATAAATTTATACGTCACGTTATTGTTTAACTTTTAAAATAGACGAAAAGACTAAAATGTTGGACAGAAAAAAAATTAAAAGATTGGTCAAGGTCAACAAAAAATATGGGAACCAAAATGAAAAATATAAAAAATTTTGAGGATTAAAAACTTAATTTACCATTTAAAGTAATTATTAAAAATTAACGATTTTATCATAAAATGCTTATTCATGATTGAATGAGAAACAACAAATTTCAATTAAATTCCATAAATTAGTTTGATTCAGAACAGATTATTTGAGATTGATTTAGGTCCAAATTAATTATTTTTTTATATCTATTATTGTTATTTTTAACATTGTCTTAAGGATGAAACTTGATATAGAAAGATAACATTTAATATTAGTGTTAAAATAATTTATATAAAAAAACTTGAAAACATTCCTTATAAAAATTGTCGTGATTTCAGTATTAATGATGAAAAACAATTGATCACTAAATTGTCACTAATACATTACTCCCACTATTTTAATATAATTGTTATTCTATGTTATTTTACAGAGACAAAAAAAAAGTAATACATAAATAAAAGAAATAATAATTTTACAAATTTAATCTTATATTATCATTAATTTATTTATAATTTTTGTTATCCACCATTAATATTATAAGGGATATAGTGGAAAAAAATAATTAATGTTACATTGAAAATTTTAAATGAAATTTATTTTGGGATATTTTTTTTTGTAAGATAATTATTATAGGACTGAGAGAGAATATTATTTTTAGTTATAATTAAACATATGTTTATTTAAAATTCAAACGAAACAAATTTAAAGTTTAGCCAAAGCTAAAATTATGGTTTTTATTGGGAAAGGCCAAATCGCTCTTCTCAAACGTTAGAGGATATTTTTTTTTTTCAGTTTTAAATTAATCTTATTTTTTTTATATATATAAAACACGATAGGTATACGATAAATAGAAAAAAATTCTTATTAATCTAAAACTATAAAAAATGTTAAACAAATGACACATAATTTATAAAACATGATCATAAACAATAAATTAGTATGGTAATTTCATAAATAATATAAGTAGGTTAGTAATTCTATAAACAAAATTATATGTGTAGGAAAGAGTTCCATTCGATATGGATTGAATTACTTTCCAAAATTGGATATGAAAATTGATTCAATCCAATAAAAAAGTAGGACACGTACAATATCTGTTATTTTTTTTTTACTTTTAAAATCAAAACGAAATGATTAAATGAATAATCATATTATTTCCAGTTTTATCATATAAATATGTTCTGCTGAATTATCAGACTGTCCCCACATCATGTGATTCAAGAGTTTAAATGAATAAATCAGATGTATTTACAGTTTTATGATATTTAAAATATTAAATGATTAATTAATAGTAACAATTTTAAAAAATTGACACCTAAACGGGAAATAAATCTCTTTATGATAGTAAGATTAAAATTTTGACTTTTGATAGAATTCAAGTTCAATCCTTAAACGCGAATTTGACTTTTGATTAATGCCTAATAGTCAGATGTATTCACAGTTTTATCATATTTAAAACATTAAATGATTCCTTTAAAAAACACATTAAATTATTAATTACTAGTAACAATTTATAAAACAAAAAATTAGACGCCTGAACGGGAAATAAACCTCTTTGTAATAGTAAGATAATTTGTTTACTGTTCGGTGTTGATAGAATTCAAATTTAATCCCTATAATCAACCTCATTTAATAGGACGAAACTAAACTGTAATTATCTAGTGCTAATTTTTTAATAAATCCATACTGCTCCAAATTAAACCTTTTGTTGTGCATAAATTGACATCTAATATATCTAAATACTAAATATGATAAAAAAAAATACTACTAACTATTTTATTTTACCTGAAAAACTATTTGATTCAAATTTCTTTGTAACACAGTATAAACATGATTTATAGACAGTAAGCAATTTTATGGTTTCTCCACAATTTGTTTATTTGGAAATCAGATTAAATATTATATGACTATTTTTGGGATGCTCCAAGAAAAAAAAAAAGTATTGTAGGAACTAAATCATTCGGGCCAGGGTATGTTTAGAAACACGTTCTACTTGCATTAAACTAAAAAATTCCAAAGCAATTATGGTGTTGTTTTTGTGTTACGTCCAATTCACCGGCTATATATAAACACACTCAAACTAGTATGATGAGGACCAAACACTAGAACAGTTCATTTAATTTAACTTTAAAAACTGGTTTCACAAATAATTAATGTAAACATCGCTTAATTCGGTTCAATAGCGAATGAAACAGGTATAATATGTTCTGATCGATTTGCTGATTATTTTATTTAATTAAAAAAATCAATATGATGATGGTTGATAATTATTGTAATTATATTTATTTAGTTTTTAACTATACAGACAACAAAAAATTAGGGATGTTGAACTTAAATATTAGTATGATATATTTGATTTTGTTTAATGCCTAATTTTAAACATTATATATTATGACTTATTATTTATAAATTTAAATTTTAATATTATAGAATTATAAATAGTATATTATTTTTGGTTTAATATTTTTTAATAATTTATATTAAATTTAAAATTACAGTACATTATTTAATCATATATATTAATAATGACCAAGATAATTTTAAAAAGACCGTAAATTCCAATGGAAGAAAGTAAGCAATCAGCATGAATGAGGTCACAGTGTAAAAACGGTCGCTAAAACTAGTTCTATAAGCAGAATCCAAATTGCAAAGCCGAAATAGAATACCCTATACACTTTCTTTCTTGGGTCAAATTAATTGATTTTCTTTTGAAATCAAGAGCGTCGTCATTCATGATTGATAAGAAATAAAGTTCAGAAACCATCTCATATTTTCTCATTGGCCAACGCCCAGTCGGAACTGACACGCCAAATAATAGTGAAAATATTAATAAATAATTGATTGCATTGTCATTTGTCAACGTGTATTACTATTCATCCCCTTCACTTCCCATGCACATGAAAATTTAACAACGTTTCCGCTTTGAATACTAATTTTAGACAAATGTATAACGCTCGAATTGAGCAATTTCAACGAGGCAACAGCGTGTACCAGCGTAACAACTCATTTAGTTGATTTGTTAGGAATTTAGAAACAATCAAACGGTTGGTTGCACCAAGAGCACTTGAATTTGCTCGTTGTTTCGGATGGATCGTAAAAGGGTAATTGACTAACATAAATAGACAGACACCATTTGGGTTGAATCTCCACGCGCATTAAGTTTAAGGGAGAATTTGACCCAGGTGGCACACTCAATTATTGCAGTTCTATTTAAAAACATAATGCAACTGTGACACGTTGTTTTCTCATTCCTAGCAATTCCAATACAATTTGTTTTCCAAAAAAGACTTACACAAAATTGCATGTAGACTTGACCGATTGTCATACTAAGTACTATTACACAAGCCACGTTCATGATTGATCACCTCCTCCTCACCCAAAAAAATAAAATAATAAAATCTGTTTATTCTAAATATATGACACTGTACTGTATATTGATACTTTTGTAAGGAAAGGATTTTGTATCTTTGTGGGGAAATTGAAATTCCAAGACAGAAAAAAGGTGGGGTGTAGAAATCAGATAGCCTCTAGGACTGTATGTATATAATGCACAAAAGAATGCAACGACTATCATAAAATTATATATCCACAGCATCAACAGGAAGGGAAACTGTCCTGTGTAGAGTGTCTCTAAGCGACCCTGAGTAAAAACTCTTTGCAGTAACCATACCTTCTTTGTGAGATTACATCACCTCACAATTTTGGGCCCTTTGGGTGCCCAAATTGGGGTGGTTCTTTTGGACTTGAGAACGGCAACTGAATCATAATTCCAGAAATTACCCAAGGGTTTCAAGTGAATACCATGGTCCACTCCGTTTACTGTTTGTGGCAGTGGTGGCATAATGCCTTGTTGGGTTTTGTGCTCTCTGTTACTGGTATGTGAAGATTTAGCTGCTATACCAAACAGTTTATCCCTAAGTTTCCTTGACTCCCTTTCGTGTTTTGCTTTGATCCATCTCATTTCTTGTTGAACCTCTTTCTCATATTCATTCTCAGGGCCACAACATAAAAAACGGATAGCAGAGAAATAATTTCCTGATAAACTTCGTGGGGGGTTTCCTGGATCATGTGCAAACTTGTTTTCCCAAATACCCTTTCCTTCTTTGTCTTCTGCTAATACTGGTTTATCAAATTGTTCATATTGCTCGCCAGAATGACTTTGGTCAGACTCTACTGGACTCAGTTCACAACTTTCATGATGATTCCATGACTCCTGATACTGCAAGCAGTCTGATTGGCTTGATTTGATAGGTGCATCCCCTCTAACATGATTGTCACACTCAGATGGGAAGGTAATCTCCTCGAAGCGCCCATGCATTGAAGCACATCCATGCCTACAACATTGAGGAAGCTGCAAGTTCTTTCTGCCTTGATTAGACACACAATTGTGACAAACAATTTTATTTAAATAATGGTTAGTTTCTTCAATTCCTGGTCCTGGCTTCCATTCAGGTACCAAGGAAGCAATTTCCCCGTCTATCATATCTGATATACTGGTAACATCCTGATCAGTAATGTCGAGTTCTGCAACCATTTCAGTTGCTACACTTAATGCTGTGTCCGTCTCTGTGTCAAATGGGAAATAAATATTCCGAATATGGCCTGCCACATAAACAAGTCAAATTATCAATCTTAAATTCCATTCTGCAATATACAAGTCATGGGGATAGAGTACCAAAACAATAAAAGTAATTTTCCAACCTTCTTTGTCTGCAATTCTTAGTCTCAAAAAGATGCCACCGTCATCTTTCCTCTTGCCTCTAATGCTTATGTCAACATCTTCAGAGGCTTCATCGTCATGGCACTCGAAAAGTTCAATTCCACTAGGTTCAATCTCAGCTGGATGAGAATACCAGTCTCCTTCATATTCAAAGCCATTCGAGTATTCAGTACTCATGTTACTATAGGTCCGGTGGAGATCAAAGAATGGCTGATGGGTAAGAGGACCCAAGTCATCAAATGATCCACTGTCCACCGGTCCCAAATCATACTCATAATCATCAATCTGAAGAAAAGGATCATCTAGAAGCTCCCTTGCAGAGAGCCTTAGAGACACTGTTGCCAGGCATTTCTCAACAAATTTTCGCACTTCTGGATCCTTCACTTTATACAAGGCATCCGGTTTCTTCCCCTGGAAATGTAAAATGCGATTGATATCTTGCCACTCCTGAAAAAAACACTTCTTCAATAGAAAAGAGAAAGAAAGCAATCTTACAGAAATAACTTTCTTGTAGATTTGTGCTGGATGGCTACATTCGCTATAAGGATATTCAAATGTGACCATTTCTAATACACACATCCCAAAGGAATATATGTCAACTAGTTCATTATACGACTCTTCATAAACTTCTGGTGCCATGAACTCGGGCGTTCCTGTAGAAATACAAATGTAACAAATAAAACTCTAATCAGAATTACCGATCCTTGTTCAAATCAATCCTCTAATTATGTTAACAGCGCCATCGCTGCAGTACATATCACACAGTTTCATACGTTATTGCCAAATCATTTTCAAAAGGTAGCATCAACAAACTGAAATAATTAGAAATGGTGTTAGAATTGGCTAGGTTTTTTCTTGATACCTTCTTATACGATATGAAAAAGACATACCTACACAATGAGCAGCATGGGACTTGCGGACAATTGCTGCCAACCCAAGATCCCCAATCTTAACTTCCCCTTGGTTTCCGTTGACAAAAATATTATCACATTTAAGATCTCTATGGATCACAGGTGGGTCACGGCTATGAAGATAGAGAAGCCCTCTCAGGATTTGTCTACACCAATGCTTCACTGCCCTAATGTTAACTCTCTTGTGCTTTTGCCTATATCTATTGTGATAATTAAAATAAATAAAAGAAGAAAAAATAACAAAACTTCTCAAAAGCACAAAAAGGATAATGATCATACAAATATAATATAGAGGAGTGGCAAAAGGTTGAAAATGGAGGGAACTCACTGTCTAAGGGTACCAGAAGTGAACATTTCAGTCACAAAGTTGATATTTCTGTTCGCTGTATCAACCCAAGAAGTGTAAAATTTCATTATGCTTCTGTGCTTCAACGTCTTGAGGAGATGAACTTCACAGTAAAGCCTCTCGAGATCTTCAGGGCTCTGCAGAAAATCATACAATTTAACCTGATTCCAAGCAACTTCAATCCCTTGGTACTCATCAAATGCTCTATATCTGAACCAATCAGAAATAAAAATTAAAAAAAAAAGAATATCAAATGCCCATTTCTACAAACTCAGAAAAAAAGGACCCTCAGCTTTGTATAATCAGAAGTGGGGCCAGTAACGTAATCAACCGAAACAAACAAAAAGAAAACGGGAAATTGAGAAAGATAAGGAAAGGGATTTGTCTGAAATATTCATACACTGTCTTGGAAGCTCCTTTGCCGAGGATTTCATTGTACTGCAAAAAAAAAAAAAATCATAAAACTGCGAGCAAAAACATGATAATAAGGAAAAGAGAGAGAGAGAGAGAGAGGGCATAGTATAGTTACTCTGCCGTATCTGGCAGTTGGATCAAGTTCAACAAACTCAGATGCTTGAAGCTGATTCATCCTCTTATGATTAGACTTCTCCTCCTTTCATACAAATACACATCAAACACCCAAAATAAATTTTTCACAAATTTATCTCTCTCTTTCTCTCCATATAATAATATATTTATTCCTTTAACAGAGATTTAATAATAATTGACGAGAGGGAGAACAGGAGAAAGAGAGAGACAGGAGAGCAACTTTACAGTGCCATAATTTTGACGGTTTGCACGTCATTTTTTGACGAATATTATTTTACATCTCTTAATGTCATTAACTGTTTTAAACAAATAAAAAGTTTAAAATTATAATTTTCCAAAAAACAATCATATGTAATTATCTATGTTAAATTCTTTGACGACACAGTAAAATATTATCTTTTAATATTATTATTTCACAACATAAACTAAAATAAGATAAAAATCTTTAAATAACTACAATAAAAACAAAATAAAAAATCCTTATTTATTAGAAACCAAACGATTAGTAAAATTTAATTATGTATAGCAAAATATCACATCTTATCAGTTGAGAAATTTCTTTTAAAACAAAGTTTTAAATTTAAAATTTTTAATATTATTCTTTTGGCTGACTTTTATATATATATAAATATATATATATATATATATAAATTAAATTATTCATTATACTATAAACCAAAAAATATAATTTATATATTAAAATATATTCATTTTTATTATAAATTTTAATTATAATATAATTTACATGTTAAAAATTATTTTTTATACATCTTAATTATATAAAAAAATTAATCATGTTTTATGCATATAAATCAAATATTTGTTGTAGTTAATACAGTTTCGCATGTCTAGATCAGACATTCAGACCCATATATGGATAAAATAGTGTATTATATACCATTTCTACACCGAAAATGTACAAACGACAACTAATTTTGTTACAAAGAATTTATTAATTTTAATTTAGATTTTTGTGACATTAGATTTGGTTCATGCATGTATGAATGGATTTGAGGTACAATATCAGAAATCATATAACTCTTATAACTTCGTATCAAAATAAAAGAAAGAGATAATTGTTGAAAAATATTAAGTCTCAGGTTGGTTATCTTACTCTTTGGGGTGAGACTCATATATCAACTTTTTGATGTTAATTGATTTTGAGATGAAATTTAACATGATATTAGATGATTAAGTGAAATTGTCTGATAGATATACAAATTACACTTTAAAAAATGAAGAATAAAACTGTCATATGGGACTTAGATATTTCTCAACAATAATAAAATAAAAGAAATATATATATTAAGTGAAACAAATTGATAAGTTGAGATCATTTATTACTCATAAAACATATGTGAAAAACATATTGTTTTTTTTGTGGAGCAAAAATAAGTTTTTGACGGGCATGTGCGAAAAACAAAAATTTCTTTAAGTGTAAGTACCTGTCTTCTCGAATGGTATTGCTTTAAGTGAAAAACAAAAATTTCACAAAGTACCCGTTCTCTCTCTTTAAGTGTAAGTACCTGTCTTCTCGAATGGTATTGCTTTTTTTTGTTT
The DNA here is from genome assembly GCF_004193775.1 of Glycine soja. Classification (NCBI taxonomy): domain Eukaryota; kingdom Viridiplantae; phylum Streptophyta; class Magnoliopsida; order Fabales; family Fabaceae; genus Glycine; species Glycine soja. The sequence goes on from NC_041020.1 coordinate 49,040,044, forward strand.
TTGCACACGAAAGTCAAAAGAAAATTTACCCGATCGATCGGCCAAAAATAACAATGTGTCTGACATTGAGACATTTCTTTTGAGTATTGAAAGTCACAAGCAAAGGTAATAATAATTGATATAATGTTTGGTAAATGTTATCCAGTAATATTAGGTTATTAGTTAAGAAATAAAAAATAAAATAATTATTGAGATGCAGAAAGTTGTGCTATTCATAATTTTTTTACTCTGTTTATAATATTTTTATATTTCAGCTTAACGGCATTTATTCACTGATAATAAATACAAGAAAAATGTTAATAATATTTTTCTTTTTATATGTTTTCGTGGTTGATTGAAATTTATTAAAAATTATTAATTTTAATAAGACTTAAATGTCATTTTTTTTACTTTATATGTAGCATCTCATTTAATATTTTTTTTAAAAAAAATTAAATATGAGATCCATTTAAATTAGTAATTTTTAATAAAATTTTAACTAATTATAAAAGACTATCATAAAAAGAAAAGAGTATTAATTAGAATGTGACTGCTCGCTACCCTTTCTCTCTAAATAATTCATGTAAACAAGAATTAAAGGATGAGTGTAAATGATTACTTACGACTCTTGGACGTTATGGTGACATTTAATTGAAAGTTGTTGTTTTTAAGAAAATGAAAAAATTAATTAGCATACTTAAGATTAGGTAGTCTCCCTATACATATATATATATATATATATATATATATATATATATATATATATATATATATATATATATATATATATATATTATGGATAATTATTATTATTTTTTATAAATATTATTAGAAATAAGGATACCATAAATTTTATTTATCAAAATGATATTTTTTTTGTCATTTTTTTCATATTGAATTGAGGTTGAAAAAACATTTTCGATCTATCCACGAAAGCGTCCATTCATGACAGGATCATATATTCTAGTAAGCTATTTTGTTTTAGTTTCATCATTACACAATCAATTTTGGTTTTCTAATATATCAAGAAAAATTAATTCCTTATCCTTAACTTTTACCCTATTTACAAATTCATTGCTCAATTTGTTTCTTTTCTCTTCATTAGTATAGCTCCAATAATTAGACAATTCATCATAAGAAATTTTATCTTTTGTGAAAAGATAAAATTAGGTTTCTATCATTTTATGAAAAGTTGATAAATTTGATAAATACATAAAAGATATTTTTTTTCCATCACTTTGATATGTATGAAAAAAATAATTATGAAATTTTATTTTTTACGAAATTTTCAAATCGATTATTTTTTATATATCGAAATGGATGATTCCATAGTTTATAATTGAAAAGAATGTTTACGAGAAATTTTTTAACAACCCTAATTTATATTTCTCATCATCAATTTTGTATAAATTCTTCTATTTTTTTCAAAAAAAAGAGAAGGAAAACTCTTTTAATCGTGGATCTTTTTTGTTTTTGTTTAGTTTGTACTCTTTGCAAAAGAAATTCGATAAAGATATCACTCGAAGAGAATAATTATAATAAAAAATCAAATATAATACTTATTTGAAAATGAAAATAGTATGGATTTGTAAAGTTTATAAAACAACCCAATTTTGTACGTTTTCTATTTTTTACATTAATTATATGTATAATCCATGTTGAAAATGTTTTTTACATCAATTACACAAATGTAAACGCACCCAGAACACAACGATCTCCCACTTTGAGTAAAATATAAAAATATCTTCCTTGTACTCTATCCCTTTTCGAGACAAATCCCAAATTCATGTAGTGAAAAGTTTAAAATTATACAATTTTTTATATACATGTTTTCTGATATCCTTTAACCTAACAAGTGATAGATTAATCTTATATATATATATATATATATATATATATATATATATATATATATATATATATATATATAATCTAATATTAATATTATTATTTTTTATTTAATAGAGTTATTTTTGTAAAATTATTATATTTTATTTATTTATTTATTAGTTTTTGTTGATATGTGGGAAACAAAATAGGATCATAATTATTTTTGGTGGGGAAAGTATATCAAGCTTGCTATGATATATATGACGGATTCTACTATGAACTACTGTTCCATATAATTTATGGTGTACTATCTTTAACAGCTTTTAAATTAATCTATAATATACTCTCTTACCATATATACAACATATTTGATCCAAATTCCCTTCCTCAACGCGATTCAGCGTCGCCGCCAGAGGTATTATCTAAAGATTTGTGGCCACCAAACAAACTAATTAGTTTAGTTAATGAGAAGCAAAAGACTAGCAACTAATTAATAGCAACATCAACCAAGTAGCACGCCTCCTATTATTGTCACGAATCATATCAAAACTAATGTGACATTCTGGCAATTTCGTATAAATCAAACGCTAACAACACAAAAAAAAAATGTACTTTTTTTTGGTGAGTGTGTGTATGATAATGTCTCTATATCTGTACGTACGAATTATCTCAAACGTAAATTAGACATGTGTTCTGTTTGGAGGTTAGGGTGCATTGATTGCCAGCTAGAGCACATGCACACACAAGTGGGATCTATGCACCTTTCATCAGAACTTTCTCTATATCTACTCTGTCAATATACAATTAATTAAACAACCAATCAATAATCAATAATAATAATTATTTCTTCAATCAAATAAGATAAAATGTATATTTATTTTCTTTCCCCTCTCTTTCTTTTTGACCAAACATAGGGTAGTAAAAGAAAAGAAAAGAGGGCCAACGACAGAGCTTCTAAATACGCTGGATGTGACTAAAATTTCTATTTTACCATGGATAGACATAGCAAACAGAACAAAATTAAAATTGAATATAAATACATAAATGCAATCAGATGGTAGTAGACATGTATCGACTAGTGGAATTAACCCCCCTCCCTTCTTTCTCTCAAATTCGTGGTGATCACAGAGGCCATCTTTCAGCGTTATATCTTTAACTAAACAGTTTGGTTCAATACTCAATCAGAGATTAAGCCTCATAACCAACCCTATTCTCTAAAGAATAAACGTATTCTTTGGTCTCTAAGCAAAAATACGAAAATACTCAGCAAACAATGAAGGGTATAGATGTGCTAAAGTTGGTTCTCTCTCTTTTGAACTTTTTTTTATTGTAAGAAATAAAAACATGGACAATAAAATTATACATAATACTGTGGTTAAGATTTAAAGTTTGTTATGATCATATGACTATTTAAAAATTTATTTAAGGGCATGAAATTTCAATTCTGCATCATTTATGCCAATAAGTTACAAACTATTTGTAACTTCATATAGCAAAGATTGGACTTTTCTTTTGCAGCATATACCTTCCAGAAAGGAAACTTTTGTTATGATCATATTGTTATTTTTTCTTTCTTGAACAGATTTTAACATATCATGTGTTAAATCTGATCTCATTTTATTAATAAGTTTAATATTTTCTCTTTAAAAAATATTGTTATTTTGTTAACTTTTTTTTACGATAGATTTATATTTTTTTCATATTTTTTATTAATCAGGATGTTAAAAATACTGTAATAACTTGATACTCTTATGTGATTCAGATGTGAGAGAGTAACATTACTGTTGCTATTATTATATTAACACCACAACGATTTTCTTAAACTTCCCTTTCTTCTTTTCTTACCATCGTATAAATTTGCTGTAAAGAAATAATTTCTCTTTTAACTTTCGTGATTCAAGCAAACAGGTCAAGAAGGAATTCTTGCAAGTCAGCAACAACATCCTATTTCGAATAAAGTACAAGAAGATGAAAAGCTTATGGAAAAATCAATTTTATATATATATATATACACACATATACGGAAAGTGTACGCAGTAGATATGCTTTACAAGTCAGCCAAACTGCTCAAACCCGCCCCCCACTCAAAGATTACATGGCCTAAAAGATCAGAGATTAGAATCATCAATGCATGTGCATGTTTATCTGAAAGTTTGTGGTACACTTGTATCAACTCACTCACACACAGTCACAAAAATCACAAAGGCATGCGTGCATTAAAAACGTTGTCTGCTCCATTCCCAGCTGTGTATGCTGTACGTACGTTTTGTTTTGTCCACTGCAGAAGCACAGTAATTAATTCCCTGTTTGGCTTGGGCTCCCCAAAACGATGGGGTGGGCATCTAGTGTTAACGACAGCGACAGAGGGAGATAAATAATCTAATTTCAAATTGCCTTTAATGAAATGGGCACATTTAATTTTATTCGGTGCTTAATATCGGGGAACGCTCAATACTTATCACATCTCACGAATTTTTGTCAAAAAAGTTTTGGGTGGGCTATAGTTGCTACCTTTTTAATGACTATTATTTAGCCGAAGATAAGGATGCTAGTTTTCTTTTTTCTTTTTTTCTCTCCACTCATGGATATATACATATCTTTTGGACATAGTGGCTTTATTATTCCACGTAAAAACTTATACCCTTTTTCGTATTCAACGCAAGTACCATCTTTTAATCAGTGATGTATCATAGCTTCCAAGAAAGTCGTCTTCAATTGAAAGATTTCCACCAATCTCTTAATTTGGTGTACTCACAGAAAGCTTACGTGAAGTTTTAAAAGAATATTATTTTGTTCCTGATAAAGAAAGTGCACCAATTTCTTGTAAGTCCCTGAAATTAGTTTTGTATATCGTCAAAAGGTTTTTTATTCTTCAAAAAGTTCCATGTGAGGGAATTATATATTCTTCGATAGTTTCCACAAGGAAAAGAAGAAAGACTCTGCGATCTGCTCATAGATAGAGGTTCCAAACCATAACCAATTAAAAGTTCAATATGATAAAATAGTAATAGTGGTTCCAAATACTAAGATCTTTGAAAATGAATGCATTCGTCAGCAATAGATATAAAAAGAAGATATATAGTAATATACGGCATGACTCCACACCAAAACAAATAAATAAATCAATGGAGACACTAAGCAAGGAACTTAATTTTTCTCCAACATGCAATTCCTACTTTAGCTTTCATGTTCATTCATTTTTTTTCTTTCTTCTGAGAACCATCAATTTGTTAATTTCGAACATTGGAAACTTCTAAAATAAAGGGAAGTTTATGGTAGTCAAAAACTAAATGCTGTAAATGGATCGCGTTGATGGAAATCCATGCATCCATTTTTTTAATTAGCACCTTTATTACGTACGCAACTTTCTGGGTTTTATAACTTTCTTTAATTTGTTTATCCAAATGGAATAAGAATTGTATCCTAGGAGTCTTCGCATGCTAAAAGTGAACAACGATTGGCAAGCCAGCCATATATTCTATTGTTTTCGTCTTATTGTTGCATGAGTTCATGTCCATTTGAAATGATTAAGAAGATAAACATCGATTAAGATTAGTATTAAGATATTGTTTATTTGACTAATGGATGGAGTACTCTGATATGTTCACAGAATGTGTTGTTATTTTCCACAGTCGGACTCAAACTTCATCACATCACACGAAAATACAAAATACAAAGGGAGAAACATTTGAAAAAAAAACAAATTAGAAAAAAAGGCTCATATGGTTTGATACTTATTTAATAAACAAGTTTGACTTAACCTAATTAAGCCTCATGTTGACTAAGTCATAAATTTCCCACAAATAACTTAATCTATTTTTACCTTTATTTGCCTTGAGCAACTCTTGTATTGTATGAATGTATTATCATAAAAAAAAAGGTTCATAATTAATTAAAATTGTTGAAATATGATAAAAATACAATTAAACAATTTGATATCATTTGGTCTTAGTTGTTAAATAATGAGTGATAGTTATAACTAACTACCAACTATGTTTTGAATTGTATAAAAAGAGTTGTTTTATAACACTTTATAATGAGAAAATTATAATAATGCACTACACACTTATCATTCTATCTTTTTTTCTCCGAGAGCAGAATCCCTTTCTTTCTTATTTCCTAAAGCATAGATCGCCATTAATCATCTTCTTCAATTTTTTCTAACAAAAATGGTAGTAATTTATAATAAAATTCGTGTTAAATAATGTCAATAATATCTTAAAAAATAACTCTTGTTTTTTGTTTTAAACTTTTAACTTCTCCGGAGCCTCTTGAGTCTTGAGGACTCTATCATATTGGAGCAACCAAATTTAGAAATGCAAACCCGTGTGCGTATCAATCAATCAACTCATGGGCCCATGGCCCCAGGGATAACATATTGGGCTTCTTGTTTACACGCTTGTTTTCGAGACCAAACAATGTTAGATTGTTTGCGACTGACTGACTGAATGAAGTTTTTTATTTTTAAAACTATCAATTTTGGGAATCTCATATCTAAATCAGTAAAAATCATTAAATGATAGGTGAGATTCATCAAAGTTAGTAATTTTTAACAAATTTCAGCCAGTTACATGAAGAGTGTTAAAAAAAAAAGTGTCAGACAAAATGTTGTTAGCAACTTTTTTTTTTTTATATAGTAAAACAGGTTTTCAAACACTCTTGTAGACATTTCGATTAATTTATGTCTGATTGAGTAAGATTGTTTATTAGCAAATTAATGAGAGCAGATGATCATAAAAGGAAATGCATTTTTTTCTCTCGCGCTTGTAATTTAACAGGTCTGTACTCTGCAGTGTGTTGAGAGGGCAGCTTCCGAGTCATTATTATACACTTAGTTTTAATGCTCAGAAGTTTCCTTGAGTTAAATTTAGAATATACGATTACATATCGTCCAAAGAACGGTTAGAATTCATTTAAGTGACATTTCCAAAGAACGAAATTGAATTATTCTGTGGAAGGGAAAAATATACATGTTATTGATACATGCCATTGGTCATGTTTTACATTTCCTGTTATGATTAGTAATCATATTTTACCGAGGCCCAAAGAAATAATTTGTATTAGGTAATCAAACTGTTTTGCGAAGATTAACGCCGTCAGCGTGGAGGGAACCGGAGTATATGAACAAGTTGGAGTTCCCAAAGTGATAGTGCAACTCAGGTACTATGGCTGGGTTTTTGGGTGGAGGGATCCAAAAATGTCAAGGTATTTTTTGAGCTTGGAATGACACATTCAATTTAAGCAATAGTATTGTTGAACTTGTTTGTGATTCAATTCACTACTTTCTGGCCAACAGGCAACCGAGGAAAGCTGTTTGGTTACAGCTGTGTTTGGATTGCCCATGGCACCGTCCCCGTTTGCAGAAAGCATCATCTTCCTTGTTCCTTCCTCGAACGGAGATCCATACACGCACATATTCTACTTCTGATACAGAATTTTCTTGCTTCGTTGCACTCACATTGAGGGACCAAGGTCACACTGTATCGCAACTACATACATCATACAATATTCAATTTCGTTCATGACCATGAAACCGTGCTTCAATTTAACCAAACACAGAACAAAGGACTCGAATTGTGATGAGACATTAAAATTGGATACAAAAGACAAATATAAAGGAGCTTATTAATGAACAGAATACATGGCATGACACATGACATGATCCAAACTGAAGTAGTAATTCACTTGGCTAATCCTAACTCCTTATCAATAGCGTTTTTAGCAGTGTCGAGATCCTCGTCAAAGAACATATCCCAATGGCCATCCCACTTGATGAAAAATTCAGTATCCTCATGATACTTAACCCTATGCACATCCCCTGGGGGAGTGAATAAATAATCCCCAACCGTCAGATCATACCTCTGTTCCTTCGTCAGATTCCAAACGCTCTTCTTCCCTTCGATCACAACCAAGTCGTGCCCAAACGTGTGGTGGTGTGCGGGCTCCACGCTCCCGGCCTTGAACCTCACGAACGCCGACGTCGGAGTTTCCCTTAGAATCTTCATCGACCCGCCCGGAATCAAATCGATCGGATTCAGTTCCCGGTTCTTCACCAGACAGCACACCGCGCACGTGTCAAACGCGCCCTCTTTTCCGATCTCCGGCATCTCCACGAGCGAGTGTTCGAGAAAGGAGTGAATCTCCTGCGGCCAGGGCTTGTCGTCGTTGGCCGGGCACGCGGACTTGAACGGCGTGTTCAGCCACGCGTCCAGGACCTCGACTGCGGCCTCTGGCGACGTGTACTTGCCGGAGACGGCGAGGACGTTGGAGTTGTTGATGGAGCGGGCGTTGACGGCGTCGGAGGGGGAGAGGCACGTGGCGGCGTAGACGCCGGGATATTTGTTGGCGAAGATGGAGACGCCGGCGCCGGTGCCGCAGGCGACGAGGCCACGGATGTCGGAGGAGGAGGATTGGGAGACTCGGCGACCGACCTCGGCTCCGGCGGAGTAGTAGGAAGAGGTTCCGAGATCTTCGACTTGGATGTTGAGAGTGCGCAAGTGAGCGACGAGGGCGTCTTTGAGAGGAGTGCCGAAGTCATCGGCGGCGGCGATGATTTTTACGGGGCGGGTGGGTTCTGCTGCCATGGCTGATTTGATTGAAGAATGTTGAGTTGAATTGAGTTCACTCACTCACACACCTGACACTCAGATACAATGAACCTGGCCCTTCTATTAGTTAGTCTAATTAATACAAGTACTAGTATTTTCTCTTGTCTAATCCCTGTCTTGTGCCTCAATCTCTCAGGGACCACATTTTTTATTTTTTTTAAAGGAGGGTTTTAGGCCCAAGAAAAAAAAAGGCTATACATTACTAGGAGCAGGAATGCCTACATTGCTAAGCAATTAGATTGTTTTGTAGTGTATAATATTTTATTATTTAATAAAAATTAAATAGTTAATATAAATTTTGTGAATTTATTATATTAATAGTACGATAAATTATATTAGGTATTAATATCTGATATATTTACAATATGTCAAATAATTCAATGTCCATATTAATTACTTAATTTTCATTAGTGAAACTCATGTAAGACCCTCTAAATAAGAAGTGAAATTAGCATTATTTAAGTAAATTTATATGAATTTTACTCATCTAAATAATGTGTTAAATATTAAATCTTAATTGTCGAAACATTGCAAATCAACCACCTTGAATGGTCTAAAACCATGAGCATGATATTATTATTATTATTATTATTATTATTATTATTTTTGTAGATGTTTATTGTATACAACCTAAAATATGTTATCTCACATTACTCGTGAAGATAATTTTAATTCAAATATGGAGAATTGTAAGGTGCCAAAAATTAAAATGATTAATTAATCGAAAAGCTTTGATTGAAAAATAATTTTATATCTTGGTCAGAAAGCGAGGTTGCTTTAATATTAGAAAATGGTAGGAGGAAAGGTAACAGCTCATGCTGCAGAGATTCTCCACCAAAGCTCATCTTTCTATCTGTGCTCTGTGCAAGCCCTATGATGACTAAGAATAGGGAAGGTGTCTCTGCCACTGCATCTGCAAGGTGGACTGGTATTGGAGCGTGCGCGCTAGGTTGCAATGTGTCGCTTTGTGTTAAAGTATATGGAGAATGGTCTTCTTGTCTTTGTGTTGGAGCCATTTGAGTTATGATTCATGAATCATGAGTATGACTTTGAATTAAGTGTCTCTCACAAGTCAGAAAGCCAACCCCTTACAAGGGGTAACCTAAGCAGTGGCCCTAACGGGACGAACATTCGATGAGAATCATCACAACTAATTAACGAATATTATAATTAATTAATAATGTCGTTCATATTCATCCAACTTAAAGTTAATCATGAAATATCACACTTTTGTATGTTTATCGGATTTAATATATGGTTGCCGGAAAAATGTACCAAGCAAGCAATTACATATTTAATGGGAGCAAGAAAAACACTTCGAGTTCTACTTCTACATACAAAGATTTTGTGTTATGTTGCGAAGTATGAGTGCTACGGTCCAATTAAAATTTTTCTTTTGATAACGTTCTGTAATTAGAGATAATCCAGTGAGTAGAGGACATATTTAAGGTTTTGCAGTGAGACAACTGCGGCTTTTTTATCATGCATCCTTCCTCTTGTCTAGAATAAGGGAATTAATTTCATATATCTGCAGTAACTATCAATGCAAAACACTGGATTGTCCTTACAAATAATAAAAAGATAGATGACTAAAAAAGTTATTCAATTTTATGCCAATCATGTGTGTTTCAAGAGGCAATCCATTGCAGTTTAGTTATATATAAAAGTGAAATAATGAAATCTGTGCATACATAGAAGAACATGAAAGAAAGGTATACATAGATACATATATGAACAAAATAATTGTTTGCAACCCAATCTAAACTTTGAAATCCAGTAATGTGAAGAGAGTAGAGATGAAATGAATTAATTAAAGGTCCAAGCATAGAGCAACAAAGAGAAGCCGGTGGCATTGGTCCCAGAAAACTTTGTGGATGAAGAAGAAGAGGTCCTCCCACACTCACTAGTCTCCTCTGCCCATTGCAAGACGCTAGAAGCCGACGACACGCTCTTGTTCATTAATTTCTTCTCCGCACCCACCATTTCTGGCCACACCGTTCCATCTCCCACTTGGAACACAAAGACGCCGTGCCCGTTATTGCTGTCTCTGTTAACCACCCAACTCAACACGTCCCAATAAAACTCCACTTCAACGCCGTCGATGAATATCTTCTCGTACCCTCTGAACTTCCACGCCAACCTTTTCACCACCAACCGCGTCTCACCGTCCACTTTCACTCCCAGCACACCCCCTCCGCACTCGATCTCTATCACGTGCTTCGACCCCATGAACACCGCACGTGACACGTAACACCTTCTTCCGAACACGTGCTCTCTTCTCGACACCAGAACTGGGTCAACAACGTTGTTAGCCTTAACGTCGAGCTTTTTGTGGCGCCGAGTCAAATCGCGGACAAGGTCGCCCAAAAAGAATTGGAGTTTGCCATTGTGTGAGATTGCCAAGTAGAAGCGTGACTCTGGCTCAGCGGAGTTTTGAATGAACTCGGCGCGGGTGAAGTTCCAGTGGAGCTTGATTTTGCGGTTGTTGATTGATTTTGAGCCATGGCGTGTTCTGAAGAAGAAGGTTGAGGAGTTCAGAGAAATTGTGATGGAAAATATATCTGTGGCTGAAATGGTTAGGGAGTGGGAGAAAAGGGTTCTGGACCAGCTGAGAGTGAGATAAGTGGGGGAGTTGCATAGTTGAGTTAGGTATGTGCATGTCACCACATTCTGTGGCACTTGGGAGCTGTAGCTGATGTTGCTTGATGAGGGAGTGTTGGGTTGGCTGAAACAACCTGAGATCATCCTGTTTAATTTGTTCTTCAACTCCTTCTACACTGATCGAACCATCATGTGTTATTTTAATCTTAGTGAATGTTTTGGAGGGTTGTGTTATGTTGGAAAAAGGTCAAGTGCTTAACGTGCTTTAAATGATGAGAAAACAAGGCCTTTTCATTGGGTCATGTTTTGGTTTCCTTGATTTGCGCCTTTGACAAGGCTATATTTGGGTTCTGTAATTTATCATGTGCCAGTGAGCTGTGCTGCACTCAGACTTACCAAGTCTTCGTCACAGTCAGTAGGACAGGGGACTAATTGGTGATTTTCTTGCATCACAATCTTTTTCTAAATTCAACCATCTCAAAAGGGCCCTAAAGAAAGGGTCTGCTGAACCACTTCTCTTTCCCCCAGCCAAAACACGCTTTCTTTTCATGATGCACTAGTAGTTTTACCTAGTAAAAAGTAAGTGTTTTTTTTTTTTAAGTAAATATTAATTCTTAACTTAAATATTTTTTAATTAAAGAGATTAAAAACGCTCCCCCCCCCCCCCCCCCCCCTTCTTTTTCTTTCTTCTTAATCATCCCACCAACTTTATTCTCTCTAATAAAAAGTAAGTGTGTAACTATCTTTTCTTGTTTTCTCCAGTAAGTTTTCAACCGCTTAAAATTAAATGCGAAGAATAAGTCCACTAACAAAAGATGCATCAAGTGGTCTTGGACTTCTTGTAGTCTATCAGTGTGATTCTGTAAATTTTTAACGCTATCTATTAAGTTAACAGTGGATTTGGATTTGGTGCTGCTAGGAGAAGGTGCAGTTGGTGAAGCTGAGAAAATGTGCATCAATGCCCCATCAATCAACCGTTAAGACTTAAGATTGAGACGCATATAAATAATATAGGTTAAATTCGAGAAACAAAGCCACCATCCTCACAGTGGAGCTATTCAGTACACCATTTTACTTAGTCTGGTTTAAGCAATGGAATTAAGATAAGCAATTGAATTTTGAGTTGGAAATCAACGGAAAGTATTTTTTTTACTTTTTGTTTTCTTTAGGAAAGAAATTTTAGAGCACGATTTGAGTAAAAATTACACGAGGTAAGCTTTCTTGGTTTGAAATATTTTCCAAGCAAAACAAAACATGCACTTGCTAACAAGCAGATGTTCCTCCATCCTCAGGTACTTGAACGGTGGAACCTCCTTATGCACATTAGTGAAAAAGGCCAGATGGTTGAGAACTTCCTAAGAGTAACAATACTCTTGATTATGGCTGGCCCAAATTTTCAATTCTAAGGCTCAATTACCCTTTCTTTGTTACAGCCCTGTTCCCGATTTGGATCGATGGCAATGACTTGAGAGTATATACATTCTAATGTCCAAGATCTAGGACCTTGTTAGCGGCGCCCTTGCATCCCCTCTGCCCTAATGTTCCAATTGAGATTTCCCACGATACAACAAATAAAAGTCAATATCCTTGATAAGGAAGCCTTCCAAAGTGCATTAGGCGTTATCTAGTAATATTACATAGTAGAAATACATTAAGTGTTGTGCGGACGAGGATTGGGTCCAAGTACTAAATCATTAAGTAATACCAAATTATCACTATTTGAACTGATAATTAGGTGGAAGAGACATATTATATTGAATGATTTTAAAAAAAAAAGCATAATAAGAATTCACAAACAGAACGCAAAACACAATAAATTACTTAGATCATAATTGAAATAACAACAATGACTAACAGTGGTTAAGATTAGATTCTTCTCTATTCTCCTTTCAAGCAATTTAATTATGCTTACAGTCCATGTAATTATCAATCAATTGAGGATCAAACTCACTATTTTAGTTCTAGACCAATTCAATACTTTGACTTCTAATCCCTTTATTCTAACCTTGAATCTTAAATTTCTTAATTGGGTCTTCTTAACCAAAAACAAGCATTGCGCGTGAGAATTTTACGAGGTCTTACAATTATCAAGTCTTATCTGTAGTATCTTAACCAAATCAAGATTGACATGAGAATGGCATTTCAAAGACTTTTTGAGGCGAAAACCTTATTCAACATATACAAACGTATCAATTATGTACTACACATATATAACAAATTTCTATCACTTTTATATGGATTAGGAATACATAAAGAAAACATATAATAATTCGTTCTATAGTTTAACACAATTATAGTCAAATTGTATCAATCCTTTGATCTTACAAGAGAAAATTCAACCAGAGTTATGTTTCTCAGTCCTTCAAATAAAACAATGGTTGAATTTGAATCTGCTAACACACAAAACATAATCAACTAAATTAAGTGAATGGAAGACCGAGTTGAGAGATGCAGAGATGCCATGTTAATGCACACATTAGTATATAACAAAAATTGAAGTACTTACATACCCGACTTATGTTTGAATCATCTGACTGCCATGAGAGAAAACAAGGGGATCACACACACCACTGATCCCACAGCTACATGGATCAATCAATGCTAGCTGTAGAATTCTATCAGAAAAACCATTTTTTCAGCAAAGCCATTTGAAACATAAGATGCCATTGAACACCTTAACTCTATTTCAAGGGACTGACCGAACTGAACTCTAAATCAATCCCAGCATCCCTGATTGAAACACGTTACTTATTTCTCAGACAATGTATGCACTTGATTTTTCAGATGTTTCTGATATACAGGACCTCGATTCAGAAACAGTATTTAGCATTCAATGTTCAGGCCATTATATTATTACTCACAAAAAGTGTAAAGCCATATGAAGGACGTGGTTCCTTCCAAAATTGTCGGATGAAATAGCATATTGTACTTTGATCATAAATAATAATCAGTGCTCACGTTGCATTCATTGCTCCAAGTGTCAGAAACATTTCTTCGCCTGAACAGAAGTGCAAATACTGAAAGATGAACCTATCTAAGGAATAATGATTTAAAACATCAACTAATATTTTTTAAGAGTTTAATTAATATATACTGCTAGCTTAAAGTTGTTTACATTATCATCCATCAGAATTCATAATATGTGTGACTTTTAAATCAATTAAGATAAGAGTCAAACTTTTTATAGATGTAATATGTTGTAATTGTTTGGCAGCCTAAAAAATCTTTACAATGTGTATAGCAATTAAACTATGAATAACTTTTATTATGTATTTGAAGTTTTACAAATTTTTATTAAAATTACTTTGAGGAACATTTTTAGTTTTGTGAAGATATAAAATTGAGAATGTTTGTTTCCCATATTTTGTTTACGCTTTAAAAGAATAATATTATTAAAAAAAAAATGTAATTAATAACAAAAATGAATAATACTTTTTTAAAATAAATTAACATGAAGTTAAATTATGACTAAATATACTAAATATATGGTAGTATAATACAATGTGTCACGTCTAAATTAAAAGTAAAAGTAAAAAGAAAAATCTATATCATGCAATCCCTTAATCATTTTGAATAAAAAATATTGAATTTAATTTAAACATACTAATGTATAAATTTTTGAAGAGTGCTGCATTCTTGCTTTTCTTATTATAAATATTGATGTATAGTAAGATGGTTGAATTTTATAATATTTAAATTTACATTTATTATAAATTTTAATAATTCATGGAAATTAAATTAAAATAAATCAGTTTATTTCTTCATTTAAAAATTTAATTTTAAAAGGTATTTTTATTTTATTTTATCATTATTTACTGGTATAATGATTGACTAAAAAAAAAGGGGAATGATTTTTTTTTTACAAATGAAAGAATAATTAGGTAATATAGATTTGTACTTTTATTAATAGAAAAACATATTTAAAAGTGTTAGTAAAAAGTATTAAAAATTAAAATTTTCAAATAACCTAAAAGTAACCAATATCGTTGATTCCTAATGACAAGGCATGTTAAGCACGCAATCCTTATTCCAATGCCTGCGTGAGATGGTGCTTGGCATTTCCACGAGCTTACGGGTCCACGTCAACCGTGTTTGATCGAAAAATCTTTATAATTTTACATTAGATTAAATTACTTATTTCATCTCCTATAATTTAAAAGTAAGTTTTTTTAATTTCTGCAATTTACATTTTAATTATCTTTTAGTCTTGTAATTTAAAAGTGTTATTTTTAATCTTTTATATTTTAATTCTCTTTTAGTCTTTATAATTTTAAAATAATATTTTTAGTTCTTATAATTTGTATTTTAATAATCTTTTAGTCCTTATTATAAAATAATATAAAAAAATAGTTACAAATTAATTATAAATTATCAATTATTTTTTTATTACAAATTATCTTACAATAAATTAGTTATGGATTACTTATTAATAGTTAATTATAATTTTACTCATATTTTGATGGTAAGGATTAAAGTGAAATTAAAATATAAAGTATAGGAACTAAAAAAATCACTTCAAACCATAAAAACTAAAAGAGAATTAAAATAGAAGTAAAAAAATCACTTTCAAAATTATAGGGATAAAAAAAGAATTAAAATATAAACGGTAAGAACTAAAAAAACCAAAAAAATAAATAGGGATCAAATGAGTAATTTAACTTTGCATAACAAGTTAATGGAAAATAACACATAAAATCAGTGAAATAAAAAAATATTAAAATAGATTTTGTGATAAAAATAATAATTTCATAAGAGTAGTATTAAAAAAGTAATATAATTAAAATACTTTTAATAGTTGAAAAAAACTAGATTATCACCCACAAATTTTAATTTAGTTTATTAATTTATATAGTAATTATTTTAAAAGTTATATAAAACTATTTTTTACTGTTTAATTATAATAGAAAATAATGGAATGGAAAGGCCTCAAATATTATTAAATACGGTTTTAATGTAGTATATTGGAACTGCCCCAATCAAAAATAAAATAAAATACATGATGTAATTTTTAAAAATATAAAATTTTATTTTTTACATGTCATGACAATTAAACTAAAAAATATAAAAAAAATCAATATATGTATAGACTTTTTTTATTTTCTATTTATCTTTTTCTTTCAAAAACAAATTCTATTTCTCACATTGAACTCTATATAAAAATACGAATGAAAACTAATATATATATATAAAAGATGAAAGACAAGACAATACATGTGTAAATATTTACTTTGGCAATAAAAAAAATTAATTTTAAACTACAAATACAAAAAAGTGTGATAGATTGATGTTATGTGATCATTTTATTATTAAATTATATTATTTTCCTCTCATTATATTTATTGTGTAAAAAAATTTATCTTAAAATAATTATTATTTTAATTTTTTATAACATTAATATTTTTTATCATTTATATTTCTTATATGTTAATCATGAATTATAATGATAATATAAGATTAATTTTTATAAAATTATTATTTTCTTTTATATTTATCATCTTTTTTATTTGTATAAAATAATTTAGGATGATAATTATTTTAATATAAAATAATTTAGGATCATAATTATTTTAAAATAGGTGAGTAATACTTAGGAATGGATGTATGATTAAATTGTAATAATTTTATCATATTTTTTACCCATTTGAATACTAAATTTGATTTTTTATTTTATTTTTGAAGACCAATTGTCACAATTTTATACTTTTAAAGATTGAAAATGAGTATTTATTCGGAATACATTGACTAGAATTTACGTGTATAGTACATATGAACAGTATCCCATTGGATTTCTTGACGAAGACGCAGCAGTTAACAAAAGCCTCTCCTCTTCGTGTCAGGTAAAAGCTTGGTCTCACTGGAAAAGGGCAAAAAGAAAAAAGAAAAACACACACCACAGTATAAAATGGAACCTTTTTTTGGTTTCACATTTCGTCATGAGTGTTGAATGAGTAACCTTCGTTCGCCGGTCACCAATAATACCCAGTTTCCGTTTTCTTCCGTAGTAGTGTCCCCTCTTCTCCATTCTCTTCACTTCCGTTATTTTGCTTCTTTGCGTCGCCATCGTAAGGTTCTTTTCATTTTATGTTATATTCTATTGTGCCTTTTTTTTTTTTTTGGCTTTTGGGTATTATTTTTTTCCCTTAAAAAATTTCAATCGTTAGTAACGCAGAGACATTGACAGTGAAAGAAGTGTGCTTTTTTGTCTGTTTCTCTCTGGGTTCTGAGCTGTTTTACTCTCCACATTCTCTATATTTGTCTTGAACCCACCACACTCTCTCTTCTCTCAATTTGGATTCATGGGTTCTAACTCCATATTGAAAACCATTCCTTGATGGGTTTTTCTGATCAAGTTAAGGTAAGGGTCTGTCCCAACTTGTTTTTTGTGAGTTTCCCCTTGTTTCTGAGTGAGTGTTTTTGTCCACTTCAAATCTGGATCCCATCTGTTTGTTGAAAAACCTGAGAGGGAAAAAGCTTGGTAATTGAATTGAATTGCAGCAGAAAATGAAGGATTTTCCTTCTTGTTTTGGTGAAAATGGAGTTCAAGTGGCGGATTCTTCGTCTTCAAGCGCTAATAAAAGTGCCCAGAATGTGGTTACCTGTGTTTATCAATGCAGGATTGGCGGTATTTCCTGCCTGATTACTGTCACGTGGAGTAAGAATCTGATGGGGCAAGGCCTTGGCGTTGGGATCGACGATTCATCAAGCCAGAGTCTTTGTAAGGTGGATATCAAACCGTGGGGGTTTTCCAAGAGGAGAGGTTGCAAGAGTCTAGAGGTTCATTCTTGTAAAGTTGATGTGTATTGGGACCTTTCTTCGGCTAAATTTGGTTCTGGGCCGGAACCTCTGGGGGGATTTTATGTTGGAGCTGTCGTGGATGGACAAATGGTACTTCTTCTGGGGGATTTGAGGAAAGAAGCTTTCAAGAAGACCAATGCCAACCCATTACCCCACAATGCAGTGTTGGTTGCCAAGAAAGAACATGTTTTTGGTAAGAAGTTGCATGGTACCAAGGCTGTGTTTTGTGACAATGGCCCAATTCATGATCTTGTGATTGAGTGTGACACTGCAAGTGTTGGTGATCCGAGCCTTGTAATTCGCATAGACAGCAAAACTGTGATGCAAGTGAAGCGGTTGAGATGGAAGTTCAGGGGGAATCATACTATCCTGGTAGATGGCCTTGCAGTGGAAGTTTTCTGGGATGTTCATAATTGGTTCTTTGGTACATCCCTTGGAAATGCGGTCTTTATGTTCAGGACATGCCTCTCCGCAGCGGACAAGTTGTGGGCTAGCCAACCACCTTCTGATTTGGCATGGTCTTTCTCCGAGAGATTTCCTGAGACCAAATTGCAGGGTCTCAGTTTCTCTCTTATTTTGTATGCTTGGAAGAACCAGTAGATATGTAGAAATCCATCACATATTGAGTACTAACAGACCTCTCAGTGAGTTTTGATTTATCGACCATGTGATTTAAACATTGTTGAGTAAAAATGAGTACTTATGTTTCTCTCATTCCCCTTATTAAATTCATGTCCTCAATTTAGCTGAGCTATTTGAACAAACCAGAGACTTTTTTCCCCCAAATTGCTGTACATTTGTCTTCAAGTGTTAACTTTATGGTTCATATTACTAAAAATACAAAGTTTACATCTTTCTCTTTTAATCAGTGAGTGTATACTTACAATTCCCTGTTCAGGGTTGTCATATATTTTAACATTTAGCATTGCGGATTCATTTCATCAAATATGTAAGGCTGTTACTCCAAATGGGTAATTCAAGTTACTAGGAAAGCACAACAAATATTTTTGGCCACAACATGTAATAACTAATAAGCTTAGTGGAGCTGAGGTTGAATAGGAAGGTTGTGAGTGAATGGAAGATCACCAAATTACAATGAATGTCAAAACTCTTTATTTAGCAACCATTAGAGACTTTCTTTCTTCTATACTTCAGGGAATTGAGATGATGAAGCTATTATATGGAGGATTTATACTTATGTGCTATGCATGGGGCATGAATATGAAATTCTTTTGCCTTAATAGAATTGCCTATCTACTTTGATGTCTGATAATAAATAGTAAATTTGATGAGATTCTGGCCAAATATCATTTTAGTTTACTCTCCGAAGACAACTGTCAGCTTGCCATGGCTTGCGAATCATTGTTGTCAAAACAAAATCTTTCTGCTGCTCAACCTGATGAGATATTATATAAATATCATTTTTTAGCCTTGTAGTCTGTTGATCCTTTAATCCAAATTCTGCAGCAAGATTAAACTTAATAGTTATTAACAATGATAATGTCTTCTTAAGACCTTAAGTCTGCAATTTCAGTTTCAAAACTTATATGAAAGAAGTTTTTGAACTATGCACATTAAACAAAAAGCTCTTGCTTAGTTCAATTCATTTTATCATTCCTGGCATAATATGTTGTTTGTCAAAAACAATAGCACCATCACCTGGTAGTCATTCTTCAGTATTTAGCACAAGCTATAAACCTCAATTCTGTTGATCCTTAGGCGTGTTATTTTTGTTTTTTTTTTTTTAGCACTGGAGTCTTTTTTATACAAGTCATCGTTTTGACTACCTTATTCCTTAAATAAAAAATAAATGCCTACAGGCATACGGGCACACACCGTACTCATGCTAAGGCTTGTCATCCACATCTATATCTTTTTTGATCATTTGTAACCATCACCAAATCTGATACATATGTAACCATCACCAAATTTGATACCTTTTAAAACCCTTTTAAATAAATACCTTATGCTAGCACAGAACACCAGATTATGGTTGTCAATCATCTAGCCACGTATTTCCTAATTCCCCTGATCAGTTTGTTCTTCATATATAGTTAAGTTCTCGGTAACTTGGAATGTAATTTAATGTATTTATATCGTTTTTTAATCCTTCATTTAGAATGAAGTGATTGCACAAATCAGATGTATATCATTTCAGTAAGCATCATACCCACTTACCCATGCATTAAGAGTACAGCTCCCAAGGATGTTGATAACCCTTGGTCTCAGCTATGCATCAATAAGGATGGCTGCAAGGTAATGAGATGGAGCAGTGTAAAATCACTACATGAGATCAGTCTGAGCAAAAAATCGGTGATAACACTGGAATTCTGTTGCAGATATTCTGGCTTTTGAAATAGTTTTTTTTTTTTTTTAGCAACTTGCGCATATATTTTGCACTTATGCCTCTTCAATTGTCCAGTATAAAGCATATGGAATTTAACAAGAGAAATCCGCGGTGATCAAAACAAATGGAGGTTCAATCTTCTTAATATTTGATCACTAAATAAACGAGAAGCCATATTTAGTTCTCATCTTAGAGTCAATTTAGACTTCTTAAGATAAAAATAAAATGAATTAAGGAAGTAAATGAATATATAATTCTTGTATAAATTAGTATAAATTTATGCCCCTCAATCATTCAGAAACTTTCCTATCTAACACTTTTATATATAAATAGACTTGACAGAATTCTACGTATTTAAGTCTTAGAGAAGTCTTAACACTAACAGTAGGATATATATATATATATATATATATATTAATTGAGCGGAAAAAAGAGTCTGTGTTCTTTTTTTTGAAGAAGCTAAAACTGAATTTCATTAAACATCAAACTAAACATATATAAGACAAAAAAAAAAGGCTATGTTAATGAAGTTATCCATATGATGCTACGATAAGAGTAGAAGAATGAGTAGAAGAATCCATATGATGCTACGATAAGAGTTAAAAGGTTTTCTTTAGGCCAGCATTACCCCATCTACAGATAGGGAGGGATATTTATGAGTATAGAATGAATAGATTAGGAGCACACTTTGACACAAAGTGCTAACATAATGTTGTCGACGAATGCATAAAATTTTGAATATGTTCTACGAGGGCAAAGAATATGAATTGTACTGTACAAGGGAACGTTAATTGCAACGGAAATGAGGGAATCTGTAAATTGACGTGACAGTTATGAAGTCATTTTCATTGGAATTGACATCATGAAGAATAATGGACTAGTTTTGGGAATCTATTTCAGGCTTGTTTGTCGTACAGGACGTGCATGAGTCACGACCTCACATTTCCATCCTCGGCTACCTATGGCCCTGTAGCCCAGTAGCTGTATTAAACACTAAATTCACTCCTGTTTTAGTTTGAGCTAGAAAACAATTAACCTAGTACACTAGATGTATATTTAGGTGGATGTTGATAAAATTGATTGAAAATGAAATTAGTTTTGAAAATTTGATTTTTGAAATAATATAATTTATGTTTGAATGGTTGTGTTTTAATAGCAAATAAGTAGTGAGCTTTAGTATATTTTTTTATTTAAGTCAAAAGTTATCTAAATTTGCTTCATCTAAAATCAATTATAGATGTAAAATAAATCTGTCAACATAAAACCAAATGTATGAAAATTTAGTTGAAATTGTGTTAACTTATAGTACTTCAGTAGTTCAGTATGAAATACTTAATTTTAATTTTGCAAACATTTCAGAATTTGTGTCGGAAAGTTGTTTGCACCATTTTAAATGAAAATTCTCATTTTTCAATGTAGCAAGTATAGAAGGAAATGATTATATTACAACCCCACAAAGTATGAAGTTTAAATATCAGTTGATCTGATAACAACATGATAGTAGATAAGTGTAATAAATTCTTATATCATTTTTAAATTTAAGTTTAGATTTACCTTAATTTCATAAAATTAACTTGTAATGGAAAAGTTATCTTTTACTTAACATGAAACCTCCCATATATTATATAGTTTATCTAGGCAAATATTTTATATATAGAAGTTTAATAAAAAAAAATACTTTAAAATCATATGATCTTATTGCTTAATATAATGTATTAATAGATTTTTTTTTATTAGATGCCATAAAAGTACAAATACATTAAACTAAAAATAATAATTTCAGCGCAAGATTTGGTTTTCACTTTTTACCCGAAGAGCATGAGAAGGGTAAATTTAAAATTATAACTTATAAGTAATAGGTGTATCTCTATTTGATATATTGATTAAAAATTATTACAAGTGGCCTGAAATGGAATTGACAAGAGGAACAGTTGACCAAAAGCAATGGCATTTTTGAGTAAAGAGAAGAGAAGAACGGTTCTGAACCCAACATAACAGCGTCTGGTATGGGTGCATGCCCCATGGAATTGGGATGGGAGACCATCAAAAGCTGCAATTCGTACTCTTCAAAGTTCAACCTGAACATATTTGGCATTAGCAGTAGCAGGCAGGTGCCTATTTCTTAGGTTATATTACACAGAACTGATTTGATGTGTTGAAATAATTAAAAAATATAAAATAATAATTATGATTTATTTAAAAATAATAACTAAAAAATTAAAAAAATATATTAAAGATAAAAAATACAAAAATTTAAAAGTTAATATTTTAAAATATCACTTCAATTAACGTTTAAAAATATATTAAATAAAACTTATTTATTAAATAATTAAACAATTTTTTCAATTAAAAAAAATGAAATATCAAGTCCAACTTAACCTTAATATTTCATTTCATGGCCCGGCCCATATCACCAATCCATGTCCATCCATGCATGTGTCGTTAACCTTTCCGACAAATTTACAATACCCACCATGTCGTGTCCTGTGCCTTCTCAAGTTCTCAACTATGGTTAAGCATTAATTAGTTGAGTTTGTGATATTGCTTCACTAAAAAGAACTGCACTTCCTGAAGTTCAAATTCAATCACTCCTGCAGTTTAAACAATCGCTTCCGTTTTATTTCATTGTGTGGATATCTGTAAAGAGATTTGGCTTATCATTTTTTAGTATTTGTCAAAAAAATCACCTTTTACTAGGATTTTTTATTTATTGTGAATATGTTATTTAAGAGATTCGAGTAATAAAACAATGTCTTACTAGAGTTTTTTTAATAACAATAACATAGATATATGTATTATTTGGTGTAATTTTTTTTGTTTATCTTTTTTCTTTAAAAACCTCAATAAAACACATTCTTGAAAAAAAATTGAGCAGCTTAATTTTTATTATGTAAAAAAAAAAAGTAGTTCTTTAAAACAAGTTGGGTGAATGAGCAACTCTTTTTCTTTCTCTCAATTTGTCTTATCCATGCTCTTTGTTTACTAGCTTTCTTGTCTCTTTCCACTCTCTCTCCTTGTTTTCTTGTTTCTGTTTTCGCTCTCTCTAGCTCTTTCTCTCTATACTGTAAAAATTATCTGTTAGACAGTCAAAGGCTATGTACCTCAAAAAAAAAAAAAAAGACAGCTAAAAGGCTATCTACAAGAAAATTGCAAAGACTACAATCAAGAAAGCAAAACACAAGATAAACAAACATTCACATTTCGTAGTTGATGCTTTAATACAGTATAACCCAACGTTAAAAAAACAAACTTATAATATGTCAGTTTTATAGGTGTTATCATCTAATTTTTAGGAAATTAAAATAAAACTAAATAATATTTTTAGGTCCATCTTATAAAGTTTTAAAGCCATTTAATTTTCTTTCTGTTAACCTTTCAATCCAATCCATCATTATCGAGCAATTTCTATTTTTTTAAAATTTTAATTTTAAACTTTTAACTTTCTAGTAGCTTTCTTTTCTTTAACTTTCTTTAATTACCAAAATTTACTTATTTAAATAAATTTAATGATAGAAATTATCAAAATATGATTACTGAATTAAACGATTATCATATGAGCATTCATGTAATAAGTATTCATTAAATAACCATTTAATAAATATTTAAGTTATTGACACATATATATCACTTATGTGAATATAACTTCATTCTTTTTTAAAAAAATGTTTTTTCAAGAACTATATCAAGAAATTATAAAAACAAATCTTCAAAACAAGTTAATCCGGATGACAGGGATTCATTTATACTACAACGTGCCACATCATCATAGCATAATATTACCATTTATGCTAAATGAAACCCTGAAGAAAATTATTAAAAAGGGGGGGAGGGGGTAATCTTCTAACTTAATTTGTATAGCCAATGAAAAACAAATGGTAAAAGGATGTCAAAAACAAATTATGCCCCATCCTATGCATTAGGAAAGCTATGACAATATTTTTAGATCTACAGGGCCATCTGAAACTTTACATGTCTTTCAATAAATATTCATCACCCAAGGTAAAATGCAGAACGATATGAATTTTCATTTTAATATTGAGAAGAAAATGACTGAGGAAATCTAAATATGTTGACTCAAGTTGGCAACAATCTGAGAAAATGTCAAAAAGTGACTAAATAATAATCTTTTAAGAGATGCTGCATCATGATGACAATGTTAAACTCTTTAAGGCAGTTGTAAGTTGAGGAAGCTTGTCGGGAGCTCTCTGCTTGTAATCTTTCTCCAATACTTTGGCTGCTAGAGATTGTAACTGGGACCCTTCTTTGTCCTCCTTGCTTTTCCCTTTCGTAAGCTGGGTAATAGCAGAAGTGCACTGCATAACAGGAGCAAAACTCAAATTCCAGGCATATAAATGAATAGTTTTGTGAAGAAGAATCCACGGATCTTTAGTTGTTAAGGAGAAAATCAAAATCCATGAAAGAAAAAACTGTAATCTACCAAAGTTATGGCTTTCACTGTAACCAATAAAACCTAAGTTCAACTAACTTCCAAATTAAAACTATAGATTATTCAGTTCATACGCATTGACTTGTAGATGCAGAGGACCACATAGAATGAAAACTTGTATGGAAGATCTTACCAAGCATATACCAAAGAGTGCTCTGGTATTTTTGCCTCCAGTCAAGTCGATAGTAGATGAGTAGTATTTCTTGGCAGTTTGGAGGTTTTCTAATCCACCAAGCGTATAAAGTACCTGGCAATGCCATAAGTTAAGAAAACGCACTTATGCTATAAAAGTAAAACTTTTGCTAGATTACTACGTATTCCCGTACACACCTCTAGCATGCAATGTATTTTGTGCCTAGTTTGTTGTTATTATTGGAGCAAAGAAATGAGAGGAGGAGAAGAATTTAATTTGACCAAAATAAAGTAATCAAATTTCATAAAGAAGTTACTTACATCAGCATATGCTAAATGGAAGAGTGGAACAGTAGGTTGAGTTAATATCAACTCCTCGTAGCAAAACGCTGCTTGTTTATACCTAACAAGAGGACAGAAAGCCGGAAAAAACAAAGGCAGGTTAATAATTAGCAATATAATTGTCACACTTGCAGAGGGGAAGATAAACAGTAGAATAAAATCTAACATTTGCAGGGAGACGTATATTTCAGCCAATTCTCTCCATGCCTCATGATCTGCCATGAATCTGTTAAATTGACAAAAATAATTCAGATACATGCTCTATTTTCTGATGTAAATCAGAAACTACTTATTTTTAATCTTGGAAGAAAACAAAAACTGTTTAACATTTGTCTCACGTTTCCAGATATTTATTAAGCCAATCAATAGCCACGGAAATGTTGCCTTGTGCCTTTGCCATTGCCACCCTCCTCTTATGGATGGCCTGCACAACATCAAAACAACCAAAAAGATAAACACTTTTGCTTTTGGTTTAGTTTACTCAAGCAGCCTAGCCTATTTAATGTAAAACTGAAAGTTTATAAATCAAATCAAAGTAGCAAAACACAAAAGAAGAAGTAACAATTATAAGATTTGTGTTTCATCACATAGAGTAACTGAGCAACTAACAGTCCCCCTTTTTGGTTTCCCCATAAGGTTAAGTGAGTTTACTTGATCAAGAGGATTGTCCTCCAAAAGGCTTGTGTAAGCCTTTTCTGCCAATTCCCAGGATCCTTTTGCTTCAAGCAACATTGCCTCCAGCCTACCTGTAATAATTAGTTGCCTCATATAATTTTTTTCTCTAGAGGGAATAAGTGCATGCATATGCACAGACAAATTTTGATTTGTGTAACGGAGTTAGCTATATTACATAGCATCCCTCCTGAAAGAATGGAATGCAAATCATCTAAGTTAGTCATCCACCAGTCTAAATGTTTGTTCCAAGAGAACAAGAACAGGGCATCAACAAAGTAGGGCAAGCAATTGCTTGTGTTATGGGATAAGTAAACATTACAGTTAGAGTTTTTGGAACATTATCATACAGCTCTAGCACTACTAAATTTAAGGGAAAAAGACAGGAAAAAGAATGTAGCCAGATCAATCATCTCAACATCAAAATAAATAGTTTATTAGCCTATCGGTGACCTACATATAGGAGTGCAGATAGATCACTGGGCAAGTAAAAGACATGTGTCACCACCATTTAGCCAGAGTAATGTTACATACACAACTGTTAGATCTGCACCTAAATAGAACTGTACAATATCTGAGTTCAGGTGGTGCAACTGAATCCTCCACCTTGACCCCCAACAAGCTTATACAGAGTTAGGTGTAGAGTCAGACACACACGGCAAGAGTTGAGTAGACAGTGCTATTTAGCTAACTAACCCAAATCCAAACTTGGGAAGAAGAAATACACAATTTAAATATGTCAACTTACCAACTCTTTTACTCTCTAGGAATCTCTTCCGAAGAACCTTTGTACAGTCCTGACAAAGGAAGTAAAATATTAACTAGACGGTTTCTCGTAGCATATGAAGGAGACAAATGCAGCAAATGCTCAATTCTGGCAACATAAAGAACATAATGGACAACATAAAAGTTCAGCAGCATATTACTTTCCAGGCTCAGAAATTACAAAAGCAAACAAGATCAAACATCTTGCCACAAAATTTTAACAAGAATGAATGAATGATACCCTACAATCTACATTGTGAAAGAATAATGGCATAGCCAGATCCACCACCAACAGAGAATAAAGGACCAAAAAAGGATTAATCTTAAGATAAATGATACACTACCTAGAAAACAAAGAGCAATCCAAGACAGTGCATGATAACTTTACAAGTTAAGCAATGAAATACAAGTATTATGGCAGCACTAAAACAAAAATGCATCAAGGCTCAAGCAAGTTTATAATCCCCGGTAAAAACTCATGAGCAACCATCTCAGGTGCATCATCAGCATCCCCACAACACAACTAACAAGAGATTAAAGGAATAATCCAATAAGGATAAGTTTCAACTATTTCAAATAAATAAGATCCAGGTCGTGCATACGATTCCCAATTGTGTAAAACATTACACGACAAGCGAAATTCATACCAACAGCTACGTTTCACCAAAAGGAGGCTAAGATTTTACAATTTGCTGTACTGTATCCATTACAATTTACAATATTTGAAAGAAACTAGTAGAAAAGCACTAAAACAAATTAGATCGAAACCTTGGCAACGTCGAGACATTGGCAGTCCATAGCAGCAACAGCAACCTGCTCATACAAGGTCCATTCTGCACGCGAAACAAACATTAGTCAAAAGTCAAATTGAATAAAAGGTGGAGCTGCAACTAAAGCATATAGTGAAATTCAAAGCTCCAAAAATCACAACTTAAAATCAGAATCACAGAATTGAAGCAAACAAAAAAAAAATATATAGAAATTAGGTCAGTGGCTTAAGAGGAGGGACCATCGGAGCCGAGAGAGGATCGTTGTTTGAGGTCGTTCAAGATGGAGAGACCGTGCTTCAGAACTTTCTCCGACCGCCGAACTTTGAGCTTCCGCACGAGGCAGAGGTACTCCCACGCGCCGCCGCCGCCGTTATCGACCTGGTTTTCGAGCCTGTTCAATTGAGTCTCCTCTGTCTTAGTAACCATCTTCTCACTCACAGATCCAACAAATCGATGAACGGCTTTTCGATCTGTTCTTGAAAATATCGATCCCGGAGTGAGAAGAGAGGAAATACACACTAACACTGGGATCGCACTTCCACTCCAGGTTCCGCCTCACAAATTATTATAAGATAGTTATAGTTAAATGAAAGGTAAATAAGTCATTTTCATACATGATAAATTCATCTCCAAAATATGAAAAAAATAAATTTATTCATCCATTAATTTTTTTAATTTATTAACTTATTTAATATTTAATTGTTATAAACAATAAATATTTTAAAAAATAATTATTTATCCTCAAATGAATCATTCAATTAGTAATTAGAGTTTAACTAACAAAATTATATATTGGTACACATTTTAAATAATCATGTGATTTTTTTATCTAATTAGTATTTCAATATTTGTAATATACATGTAAAAAAATCAAATACTTCATTTATACCACGTTATATAACTAATAACAGAGTTAGAAAAAAATATAACTAGTATAATCTTTTAAATATACACTATATCAAAAATAAATTTATACACAACTTGATAATTATTAAATTTATGTATTTTAACTTAAATAGTTAGTAAAAAATTATATTTAGTTAAATATTTTATATAAATAGATATAAGTTGTGTGAAAACTTTACAAATATATAAGAAATAAAAATATAATATGATTGATAATATCAATTTATAAATAAAAATACACAAGTTTGATTTTTCAAAACTTTAATCCATTTGATTTTTGATTTCTTTTTAAAACAAATCAATCAATTTTTTCGATTCTTGTTGAATTTGATCGATTTATGAACACATGTTAATGTCTACTAATGTCTTTCTAAGCTCCATAAAAAAAAAAACTAACTTCTTTCTATTCTAAAAAAACTGTATTCATTTAAATAATTCACTTTAAACAATAACTTTAACTGATTTTCTTTCATTATTGAATAATTAATGTTTATTATTAAGATTGTCCATGCATTACACTTTTCAAAATTCAAATTTATAACACTCAATCATTTGGCCCAAAAGTGAATCCATGATGTTAGACCCCACTTAGTTCAAATATAAGGAACATTTATTTCATAAAATGTTACTGGATTCTTGAAAATATTATTCTTAAAAATATTATATGAAAATGATATTCATGAGTATTTCAAGAAAAATATATTCAAAGAAATATATCTTATATTACTAAAATATCTTTCTATATTAAAGAAATTATTATATTTTATATTAACAATCAACTATATCATAAATTGATCAATTGAAGATATTTTGCATGTTGTATAATTTTTACCTAAAAGATAAGAAACAAACCTAAAAGAATTACATAAAAAGATATAAAGTGAAATTTTAATTTACACAACATCGGGAATGTAAGTAGCCGCCTAACTGGAATAAATAGAAAAGTAATAAGGTAGTAAATAGTAATAAAAGGGTATAATAGTATTTTTATATAATAAATCAAATTTTTAGCACACATAATTTTACATTTTCACTCTTCTTTCATGAGAATCAAATCATTATTAAAATAAATAATTACGAGAATCTCATTTTTTTCCAAAAACAAACATGCCCATAATTTTTTTTTGTTACCTTTTAACAAACACGCACTCACATGTGAGTAAATGCGAAATTTTTGTTTCCATTTTTAATATTGTTAAAAAGACTTTCTCAACCGGTTTTCCTATGTAAATCCTGTCCACTAAATTAAAATTTAAGCAATCCAACGGCTATAATAACTCTCCAACGGTGGGACATATCATGGTCTCTCACCCTGGCCACCGTCCCGTTAGATAATAACCCACTAGCTGAAGTCCGTCAGAAAACTTTCAAAAACGGTGCGTTTCAAGGGATACAAAGCAGCGGTTGCAACTTCCCGCTCCGTTGCTCTAAATCCTAAACTAAAATAAAACCCTAGCCAGTGGCCGGTGATCACCATGGCGATGAAAACTGCAGAAGAACACGAAGTGGGTATCTCCTGCTTCATTTCCGACCTTCGTGGCTTCCGCGGAATTTTAAAGCAAAGGTCTCCTCATTTTCTACATAATTCATTGTTACCTTCCTCACTGCACATTCCTTGTTTAATGATGCATGCTGAAGTGCATTATTCAGGTATTCTGACTTTATCGTGAATGAAGTGGACAGAGATGGAGCAGTTGTTCAATTGTCCTCACTTGATGCCCCTCTAGAGGAGCCAGAGGTATAATCATCTGTGATCATTGATAAATTGATTTGTGCTGTTTTTGTTTTATAATCTAACTTTTTCTGTGCTTATTTCTGAGTTTTCAGGAAAATCGAACCAACACACACGACACTGTTGTTAGTTATGCCTCTCAGATTGAATCTTTCAAGTCTCTTGCTGAGGAGTATGATGCAATTCTTTTGGAAGAATTTATTAATAAGATTAATGCCGGTGGAGAAGATAGTGTTTCTCCCATTGTTCTTTCTCCAGATTCTGATAAATCTCATAGAAAGGTTGGTATTTTGCTCTTTGTTAGATTCAGGGGACATTTGAGAAGATGTCTATATTGGCTAGCACTTTGATATTGGATCCAAGTGGGTGTCTCGTTTCAATGGGTTGACTTTTTTGCTGAAGTTATATGGTTTTTGGATTAACAAACCAAGCATCATATTGAATGCTTTTGATTTGCATTTCATTCCTTTATTTAGCCCTTTTTTGAGTTCCCCAGCCACTGTAATTTGTTTTTACATTTAATTGAATTCAGAAAGAGGAGACTTTTGATTCTGCTTTTGTGGCATACATAATAAATTCATTTTGTAGTTTTTTTTTTGCCAATTCAAAGCATCATAAATTTTATGCTTCTCAAATCTATCAGGCAATGCATAACTTCTTTAAGGAAAACTTTAAGTTCCTGGTCACTGATGTGGTCAATGGACCCGATGCTTCATCGAAATGTATCCGTGTGAGATTGAATTCTGCTGAACCAAACAACAAAGGCAAAAACTCCAAGAAACGCAAAGAAAGAGATGATAAGCCTTTTGACAGCCGAGGTTCAGAAAATTGGCCTGAAAATGTTGGCAAGTTCCTTAGGTAATATTGCTCTGGCATTTTGTTTTATAAAATATAAATCAAGCAACACTCACTGTCTTCCATTTCAGTGCAGTCAACACGACCATTTTCTTAATTAGCTGTACTATTATGTTGAATGTCCAATGTCCCAAACCATTGGACTTTATGAAGACTTTTCGCTGTGTATTAAATTATATTTTATTCATAAATTGCCAGAAAGCAGTAGCCAGTCATTGTTGCATTTTTATTTGGTCATGGTATTTTCCTGTTTTTATATTGTATTTGTTTGTCAACTGAATGTTTCTTCCAATGTAATTTCTAGGTTTCATCTTTACAAGGAGAACAAAGATACACATGAAGCCTTGGGGGTTATTGGAAATATGCTCAGCATCCAGGTCTGTGTTGTTCATTGTTGGATATGTTCTGTAGGCTTTCTGATGGACTGAAAGTGAAGTTTTGTTTGTTGATGATTCATTCAGTTCTTGTATATGATAATTTCCTTTTTCCCACTTATCAATATTCATTCTGGAACTGAAACATGTGATATATGATAATTGAATCATATTTTTTAATGTATCATGTATTATGCCTCTATACATTTTTTTTTCAGCCTGGAGATTTAGGAATTTCGTATTATTATTGTTTATATCTCCAATCTCCACTAATTTTTATGATTGATGTAAAATGTTATGGTTTCAGTAAGATGCACTTTTTTATAGTCAAGTATCCAAGTTTATGCATTTTACATTTGGCAAGTACATGTATATTTATATTATTATTTATTCCCTATTTATGTCTTGCCTGCTGCTGAGCTCCTCCGTCCTTCCCCACCCTACAGAAAAATGAATATATGCGATCTGCTAATATTATTACTGATTTATGGATAAGCTAAGCTTGTTGAGTTCTTCCACTTTTCTGTTTTAACTGATTGATAATTAACTGACAGCCAAAATCATTTGGATTTGCGGGTACAAAGGACAAGCGTGCTGTCACGACCCAAAGGGTGATAAATTTTCACTTTCGTTCTTATTTTACATTAAACATTCATTCCTTTCTTCATTTTCCAGAATTAGTATCAGTGCTCATTTAGAAATAAATACTTCAGTTGGTTTATTACTTGTTTTGTTTCTAGGTTACTGTTTACAAGCAGCAAGCAAGTCGGCTAGCTTCCCTTAACAAGCGCTTGTTTGGTATTAAATTGGGTGATTTCTGGTAATGTGATTGAATATTGAATGGTTGACGTTCTTACTTACCAGTTTTTTGGAGAATGATAGCTATGAATTTACTATTGTCCAGTTATGTTAAGGAAGGACTTTGTCTTGGCCAGCTCTTGGGAAATCGATTTACAATCACATTGCGGTGAGGGTTTTATCTTTGCATGAAATTCATTTTTCTCATGTGAAACTAGTATCTCTTGCGGTTAGGGTTATTTAATTGTTGATATAACTGCAGCTTTATCTTTGTATCCATAGCATTGACATATTTTCTCAGAGGTATTGTTGCAGATTCTGAAGATATCATAAAAGCATCTGCAGATGCCTTAGGAAGGCATGGCTTCATTAACTACTTTGGTCTCCAGGTACTTTCTAAGTCAACTTACACCCTCTTCCCCATTTTGTGTGTCTTTTTCCTCTCTGATTAGTTTTCACTTGGTTTTGTTGCGATAACATACAATTGGATAGCTACCTTGTGTTGTGCTACTTTAGAGGTCAACTTCCTGAACAAGCCTGGGGGGTGGGGGGGGAGTGATCTCTGATGACATGTAGCCTGCCCTGTACACTATTTTGAACTGACATATGCAGTAGGATTCTGCATATTTATCATTTTCCCATTTTCCTTTATATTTACAAGAGTCGGCAAAAATTACCTCTTGGATGCTAGCTATTTGAAAAGCAATCTCTTGAAGTTTCATTGTGTCCAACATTTGCCAGCCCTGTGGATTTGTAATACAAGCTTTTGTTTTGTTGTATTTTTTGAGATGACATACATACTTTGTCGTAAAAATTATTATTATGTTGCTTAAATTAAGGACATAAGAAGCTTAAACATGTTGGAAAAGTATACCCATCTTCATATTCCCCATTTCTTGATGAGAAAGTTTTTCTATTAAAATTCTTTGCAAGTCCAAACTCCAAAGCTTGCATTAAAATGTAAACTCTTGTTTTACATTTTGTTTTTTCATGGTTTTGCATTTGCTTAGTGTTGAAGCATTTCACAAAGTAACAACATGGTGTTTTAGACTGTGTTAAGATGTGCCAAGTTGGACTGAAAATATGGCTATAATACTCCTTATAAGGCTTTGCAATCCTTTTCTCTTGAACTAGCTTTTGTGCATAAGCTAGGCCTTGCCTGTTTCTACCCAGTCTTAATATTGAGTCACCCATAGATGTCTAGTCATGCATACTTCACAGTTCACGGTCTAGATGCCCAATCCTGAGCATGAGATGTGTGTATTGAGATGGCCCAGATTGGCTAGGAATATGGTCAGGATACTCTTTATAAGACTTGGCAATCCTTATCTCTTGAGCTAGCTTTGAGAGTGAATTAGGCCTAGTTCATTTCTATTAGACTGATTATTTTAAGACTTAATTTTATTTTTCATTTATGCTTTACAAGCAACTAATTTGTATGTGAATGTGCTCACTGTGCTCAGCGTTTTGGAAGTGGTTCTTTGCCAACTCACCTTATTGGAGCTGCATTACTCCGAGGGGAATGGAAACTTGCTGTAGACATGATCCTCGATCCAAGAGATGGAGATATCCTTTTTATTGTTTCTATTATATATAATGGATAATGTCTTGATTGATTAATTACATGCTGATAGTTAAAAATAATAAATTGATTACCTTTGTTCTTCATAACAATGTATTTAAATACAGAAAAGTGCAATAGCCAAGGCACGTAAGTACTATAAAGAAAGTAGTGATGTTGTTGGGACACTTAAGCAGTTGCCTCGATATTTAGTTGCTGAAAGGGCTGTGGTAAGCTTCATTTTTTTGGAGTGAAGCTAACTTTTTTGTTTACCCTCTATATTTATTCATGTATGATCTATGAAATCATAACCATGTTTTTGTCACCAAATCTTCTGCAGCTGCAAACTTTAAAAACGTCTCCTGGAAATTATTTGCAGGCTTTGAAAAGTATTCCAAGGACTCTGAGAATGTTGTGAGTTATAATTATCTGATGATATTGATATGTTTTGAATGTTTGGCTAAAATGGTGTTACACTGTTAGTCTGTTATTGCTAGCGATTTTCCTTGGTTGGAGTATCTATGTAGTACCAAATTTCATTTTTATCACTCAATTTCTATCATCATCTGGCATTATAGAATTTCATGAATCTCTTTTCTTTGGATACTATACATGTTTATATTTTAATTGCTCTTGCTTGAAGAATAAAAAATGTTTTCTTTGGTATTTAACTTTTCTTTTATTGCCACTGTTAATTTTATGCTGAGATGTATATTTGTTTTGCTCTCCTCCCTACCACTTGTGGACACTAATTGGTTCTAGACATCCATGCCAGCTCATCAGCCAGTCAGTGTTATTTTGATGGAAAAAAACTCTGGCTAGTAGGCTGCTGTATATGTGAAACAGAGTTGACAAAATGCATGTATTTTTAATCTTGTTGGTATGCTTCATTATTAAAAAATAAAATTGGCTGTTATAGTACTAAGGGCATGTTTGTTACATCTTTTTAAATAAATAAAAAATCACTTCTAAAATTTTTTCATGCGGTTGTTTCAGCTTTTCAAAATAATCAGAAGTTGAAAAAAAATCTAAAATCTAATCAAAATGAAAAGCTATATTGAATAGCTTCTCATAAAAATCAGCTGTTTTTTTAAGTGAATTTTATGATTCTAAAAAAACATAAATTAGCTTATGCTTTTTTTTTAAAAATCTAAATAATAATCACTAGATGATTTTACATCCGAATCACTTTTTTAATCTGTAATAAACGGGTCCTAAATCTCTGCTTTTGACACGCTATACAGGTAAGGGGGAAAGGTTTTAGTGTATAGACAAAACTGTGAAGTTAACACAAATGCAAATGAATAACATTTGAAAGCTAGAAAGATACAAAAGAAATTATTGCAGAATCTCTAAAGTGGGTTATTTATGCTGTGTATCTGATGATGCTTTCTTTTGTTTCATTTGCAAAGACAAGTCTGGTCAGAGCACAAATAAAAGTTGTTATATTATTCAAGATCATTTATTTGAAGGATTATATTGGTATTTATTTTATACTTCAACTACTTTTTTTAGGTATGTTCATAGTTACCAAAGCTATTTATGGAACCATGCTGCAAGTAAGAGGGTGCAAAAATATGGTAAGTTGTGATTTGTAATAAACTTCTAGATTTGTCTTGCTTTCTCAGGCAATGAACTTCTAATGTCACACCTCCTGATTTCATGAATGCATTTGATAGGTTGATAATCGATACAATCCTTACCGTGAATTATCATTATTATGATACTTGAAGTCAAAATATTCATTATTGATTAAATCGATTCTACTGTGTGGCAGGAACTGAAAATGTAGTATTAGGGGACTTGGTATATTGTAAAGAAAATTCTACTGGTAAGGTTACAGAGTTTGTTGGATCTGAATATGCTGAAGACTGCAGGGGTAGGTATGATTCTAATAATGAAGATGAAGTCTCTGGAGAGATTCATGAAGAAATAAATAGCGTCAAGGTTAGTCTTTTGATTTTGGCCCATTGCAGAGGCCTGTTGTACTCAACTGATATGTAGGTTTAGAAATATGTCGTGACATATCTTTCTCATCTATCGATTCAGAGTCTAGTGCGCACACATGACACAATGTGTAGACTTGAAGGTACATCTATGCACAGATATTTTGGTCACATTTTTTGGTCATTTTATTGTTATACATTGTAATAATTCTGAAAAGGTTCAAGAAGATCGTATAAAATTGAAGTTATTTTTCATGTAAGAATTTAGATGAAAAGATGATTACAAAGAATTTGGAGGATAATAAGTCCTCCTTAAAAAAAAGAAACTAAAACAAAAGTACATAAGAAAGAAAACATCAATGAAGCTGTTAGAAGATATTAGGAATTAATCTTGTTAGCATTGGACTTGGGCTTATACCAGTAATACTTGCACTTGACCTATTTTGTGGTATAAATAGGTACACTAGGTTATTGTATTTCAGGAACATCATACTATCAATCACATAATACATTGCTAGCTATCATTCTCTCTTTTATTTTATTTATTTGTTGAGATTTTATCTTCAGGAAGTTATTTTTTATTTGTTCTTAAAGATTAAGAGTCTAATGTATATAAGGGCTAGTGCTTCATGTTTAGCATCACGTCGTAATACATCACATGATATCAAGTTAATATTAAACTCAAAGTATTTGGTCTCTATTCTCTCCTTTTCCTCCCTCTATATCAAAAACCCTACAATATAACATTTTTCTATCTGGATTCCTAATTATTGTTAATTATGAACATGGTAAGTGACTTAGTGAGCCTTTAATGAAATTTTAATGAAATCAATAATCTATCAAGCAATTTTGTTTCAAATTTCATGAATGAAAAACTATGGTGAACCATTTTTTCTCAAATGAACGGATTAATTCCATAGACATAATTCTATGTCATGGAACTTCTGGTGGTAAAGTGTCAAATCTATTTTTTTTAAATAGAAAAATATTTTCGTTTAGGAGAAATGAGGGGAAGTACAACTAAGGGAAGAATAATTTATCAATTGGAACAAAAAAGTATTACTCAACAAGGAACAACAGTAGTTGTGTGAATGATGTGTTCTAAAATAAGCTTGACAATTTAAAGTGAGTTTACTTCATATGACAGGTTATCGATGCTGAAGATCTTAATTCAGGATGTTACACAATTGATGATGTAATCCTTCCTATGCCAGGGTAAGCATGAATGGCTAATACTGCTCAGATTCTTTGATTCAGATAACTTGGTTCCTCTACCGATGTTTTTGTTTCCATTGTCTTATTTTTTATTTTGGGGGAGGGGTGAGTGACATTTATGTATTTATTATCTTGCAGTTCACGGGTAAAATATCCAACCAATCATATTGCCAATGTTTATGAAGATTTAGCAAAAAAAGTATGTATTCGTTTGGCCCTTGTACTCTCAATATCCTGAACTTTTATGCATTTAATTAGGAGTGATTGATATCTGAGAAGCTAAGGCTGGATGTCATGTCAAATATTTTACTTAGAGTAGTGATACTCACAACAAATTCTTGGAATACTTTTTATAATTCATTTTTTCTTTCTATCTCATTCTATCAAATCAGTAAATCACCCATCTTATCCCACTCTTCGTATCTCTCTCTTACATTGTAAGAATTGTTGAATTGTGTAGGAGTAGATTTATCCCTTTATCCCTTTACTTGTAAGCAATAATTCAAGGTTATATTAGTTGTTATGCATTTGAGGGTACTTGAGCAAGTAATTATATTTCATGACGGGGGAAATCGAAAAGTTGTTCCTCAGGTTCATTTTATTGTATCGAGCAAAACAGTCCTTTGGTGATGAAATAAGGAATGCTCTTAAATTTGGAAAAGGTTGACTTTTCAAGCTAGTTATGCCTTGAAGGCTATAGGTTCTGATTCGGATATTCTGCGAAACAAGCCTGAAGATCTGCTGTATGTATGTTATCAAGATTAATATCATTACTTAGTAGTTGACAATTGATATTAATTCTTGGAACTGCAATTTAATGGAGATATTATTATTATGCGTGGACAAGCCCATCCACTGCTTCTCTTTTTATCCCTCCTCCTTCTGTTACTTCTAGAAGTATGATTAGCTATTTCTTACATGTACATTTTGGTTGCTGTCCTAGGTTTTCTGCAACCTTTTTTACTGTTATTGTTCCATGGGTTGTTATTTCCCCTCCCTAAATATTCACCTGTTTTATTTGTACTGGCCAGGATGGAATCAGTTTAACTGAAAGCGTGCATAATGTGGAGTATGTAATAAGAATCTCCAGTCAAATCTTGACAAGTCCAATTCTACATTTATTCTTTATCTTCTTTTCTCTCCTCCTTTGCCAGTTCTCTTACCCTGGTTTATTCCTACTTTTTATTAGGGATTTCTCAATAACTAGTATCACTGGATGCTACAGGAGGGTTTTTCAGAAGCCAATTAACTTTGAATGGTATTTACCTTAGTTAACCCTCTCCACATTGCACATACTTTTACTTTTTACTCGTTTTTGTTTGTGTGTAGTTCACTTATTGACTCATTTCTTTGATGTCTGCAATTGCAGGGAATTACTTTCATATAGTGACAGTAGTGAGCAATTGGTAGACACAGATTTAGACAAAATTAACAAGTCTAAGCCTATGAACACTGTCAAACAAATGGGTGCAGCAAATGGGAAAAATGAAGAAGCCTTTGATTGCATTAGAGAATTAGAGAGCTCTGATGACATTGCAAAGGTTGAGAATTATAGTGAGATTTTAGGTGAGGAAGTAAAATTGCCACATGACGAATCTCTCATTGGCTCCAGCTCTCAAGATTCCCAAATCGCTCTAAAATTGAGCTTTACTCTTCCTGCTTCATGCTATGCAACAATGGCCATAAGGGAGCTGCTGAAGACTTCAACATCTGTAAGCACCCAACTTGAAAAGTCTTGTGTCTGTTACTACGAGTGCTCAAATTAATCATGATTGGGAAAAACTTATAGCATTGGGAATTTGCACATAAATAATAGAGTTGTAAAAACATAAAATGGGACAAAGTTTGGTCCTGGCTTCGCTCAAACTGGGTCAGACATATTATATATTCTTTAAACTCTACTAAATTATTTTGGCATGGTTGAAACTGGCTGGGTAAAGGTAGATCGGAAATCTCCTAACAATTCCTGCATATTTCCTTCACTCACAGTTTTATGTGTATATAAATTCTTTTATTTTATTTTAATGCTGTTGCAGGTTGCATATCACAAGACATTAAACCAATAGTATGCACACAGCTACCTCATGTAGCAATGTTTTCTGGAAGAGAAAGTGATTTATAGAACAGAGAGAACACCGCAAAGAGAAGTTTCAGTTCATGATTCTAATTTTGTGGTGTTATAATATCTTGTCGGAAGAGAGAGCAAAATTGTAAAATCCTCTCTCAGGTACTCTCTGTATCTTGTATTCATGTTGGAGAACTGTGAAATTTAACACTAACAATAGTACTGCAGAAAATTTAAATTTAAATCTTCGTTTTTTGTATGAGAAGATTTCCATGTGTCTGATTTTAGCACCTTGTGTGTGCTGTCCTTTTTGTCCATTCTAGCAGTAACATACCATCTCTTTGCTTTCCTGTTGTGGATTTTTAGCTGCCACTTCTCATTCCAAAGCTTTCCTAGACACATGATGTAGTGATCAGTTTGGCTAAAATTTAGGGTTATGCCGTAATGAATATTTTGTACCATTGTTTGGAAATTGAACATCTGCTCTCCTTGTCAATAGTCGATTTGGTGTCTTGTACTTGTGAAGTGAGAGCACGCATTCACAAGGTTTAGTTGTACTCACAGTCTCAGACCAATTTTATCTTCCCGATTGTGCTTCCGTCTTGTTTATGTTGTACTTTTGTGTGCACTTTTGTCTTAAGTATGTGTTATGTTAGCATTAAATACGTTTCCAGCTTCTTATGAAGGAGTTAAATCATGAAGCAAATTTGTCGTATATAATGAGTTGCAAAATCCGAGTATTTATATATGGAATAGATAATTATTTTAAGAATTTAAGGATATATTTGGGAATTGAGATTTGGAGGGAATGGGATAAATAAGTTTTAATTTTAATAAATGCTCTCTAATTTACTTTTTTTTTTTAATTCTCACTTTCAGTCACATCTTAGGGAGTAGGCAATAGTGTCTAGTCAGAAAGTTATTTTCTTCATTTTATATAAATTTTATGAACTTTCGTAGATAATTCGGTTCCATCTTTTTTGTACAGATTTCAGGTTTGAACAAAAATGGAAATAAAAATCTTTGTAAAAATAAGGTATATTATTTTTTCATTTAAATATGACATTTAAATCAAACTTGGTAAAATAATTATTATATTATTTTATAACTTTTAATTAAAAAATATATTTTTAAAATTCACGGTTGGATTGAAAGTTTTTTTCATATAAATTACATGTAAAATTTTATATTATTCTAAGAAGATAATTTGTTATCTCGTTCGTATAAATTAAAATTAATGAAATATAAATATTTTAAAATATATTAAAATATAAATTATTTGATTATTTTTTTGTTTAATTTTAACAAAATTAAACACATACAATCTTGATAATATGTAAATATAATTTGAATTAATAAAAATCATTTTTTATATAAGTTATAAAAATGGTGTAATAATTATTAAATTATAATTTAATCCCTCCTTTCTCTATATATAAATATAATATTAAAAAAATCTGACAGTTTCAAGTTCAACCCTTCCTGATATTTAGTTTGGACGTCGGGTTGAGTGGAGCAAGTTAAGCAAGCCCACAGGTTATAAAATCCAACTCACCTTACCAAAATTGGCACAGGTTACGTGTGTTATCCCGTCCAATTAAACTGGCTTTGTCAACCTTGTATCAGAGTATGGATTAGTCGGTACATATTTGGTTTTCAGGTAAAAAAACACTTTTAAGACGAAAGTAATTTTTGTCAAAAAAGATGAGAATCATTATTTTTATTTTTATCCTTTGGATTTGTACTAAAACACCCACCCAATATTTTTAATTTTAATCTAAACATGGATAGTTTTATTTATATAAAACTCAATCAGAGCAAACCCTCTGACAACCGGAATCAATAAGCAATGCCCTTTAAGGCTTTAACAGACCCACATATAGAGAATAAAAAAAAAAAAGGCAGCAACAGATAATCACACAAGCAATTCTGACTTGCAAAACCCCTAATACTACACAACACAACACTTCCTTTACTCAAGGCCTGTTAACAGAAAAACCATCAATAGTACATGGTAAATCTCTTCTCAAGGACAGTCTCCAAAGCAAAGAACAATACCCATTTTCATCTGCCTCCGCAAAACTAGAGGCATAGTAGCAGCACGGTTCCACAATTCCACCTAAAAATGTGTATTTTTTATATTCAAGAATATAAAAAAAATAAATTTTCAACATTAAATAGTCTAATGTAATGTTAATGGCTTAGGCTAGCTAATTGCGAGCTAGTAATCTATAACATGTACACGAGCTATTGAATATATTATAGTGACAACACACGAGATGCATATGGTGCAATGTTTATGTGAGGAGAGAGGGTCCCGCATTGTCTTTTAGTATATGAGGCTCCTTTAGGCCCCTACTCTTCTGTGGCCAGACACTGTCTCAAACAGACATCTATTCATGCAATGTTTCATTTAATTAATTTTCTCATTATTTCAGTGTACTAATTCAACTCATAAAAGGCTATATGTTTACATCGATTTTCCCCACATAACTTACATAATTTCAATTAACATCATTTTCCCCCACATAGTTCATAAGGTGTTAGATGATGAAAACCCACGCAAAACAAACATTTATGCTTATGCACAGTAATAATAAGCTTCTCCCATCCCATGTGCTCTTGGCTCTTGCTCTGTGACAGTAAGCGCTTGCACGTGCTGGCTGCTGTTCCTGTACGACAGCACTGTATTCCTTTGTACCAAGTGAAGATTCCCATCCTTAAATCATTGGTCCCACTCTCTGCTTCTTTTCACGTGTCCTGCCATCCCTATGCCGTTAATTGCACCATCATCACCGTCAGCTACTCCATGCCACCCACACATTTTTTTTTCTACCCAACCCTTCTTCTAATTAACCACACTCTCACTCCCTTCGCGCGTCTACATCAACCCCCACATCATATCTTATCATCACATCACATATACAAATATAATATAAAATAAGGTAAATGTAACATCACATTATATCAAAAATAATTTAACTTTATATTAATTTAACTATAGAATTGAGAATTTTCAAGTAATTTATTGAACTTCATACTTAATTTTTTTTAAAAAAAAATTGCTATTTTTTAGTGAAATGGTAATGGTTTACCAAAGCTCAATTTTAGGTTACGGATAAATTAAGCAATTACTTAGGATCCCTTGTGAATCACAATTTGCTTTTTTAGAATCCCTGATGATCACAACTTGATATTGTGGGAGTGTGACTAAGGCAGGTAACTAAAATATTAATCTTGATATAGCGGGTGAGTGTGTTTTAATGGGATGATAAAGATGAGTTTGGATTTTGTTTGAAAAGAGAAAAAGTGTTGGCCAAGTTTGAAATGAATTGAATATAGCATGAATAGCAACGTGGTTGGATTGACTTGTCGAAGGTCACACAATATTTAATTGCGTAAAATACTATCGTTTGGGGGGTGGGCGGTGAGTTCACTTTCTCCTAAAAGGGTGTCGGGGGCTATCTTTTCCTTTTCATGCAAGGACAATCTACTCGATAAACGCGAAGAAGAGAGAGAGAGTTTAAGTTAAGCGTTTTTGAAAAGTTGCTTGTAGCATTGTGGTGATTTACAGTCGGAGACGGAGAAAGAAAGAGGTAGTAAACACTACTCTCCAACACAACACAAACACACAAACATGTTCGATGGAGCACCAGACCAGTTCCACCAATTCATAGCACCAAGGACCACTCTTCCTCTCCACCTGTCTTTCCCTCTCCACCATCATGCCTCTTCAACCCCTCCTCCAAATACCTTCCTACCCTTTGATCCATATAACCCTTCTTCTCATCATCTCTTGCCATCACTCCAAACCAATCATCTCTTGCACCCCCCTACTACTTCCCCCACCCACAAACACGAACAAGACAAGGTTATTGCTCCAATCGTCAACAACAATGAAGAGATTCAAAGAGATCAAAGACAATTACCAGATCAGCTAACCGATTCCTGGACCAACGATGAAGTGCTTGCACTTTTCAGAATCAGATCTAGCATGGAAAATTGGCTCCCAGAGCTCACATGGGACCATGTCTCAAGGTACATATACTATACATTAACATCACATTAATCATATTCTACATGCTTTCAATTAAACCCCACTTTTATGTTTTAATTAACTCATATATTCCTTTGAGCAAGTGAGTGAATTAATTAAATTGAGACTGATCATATCATCTAGGGAGAATGAAATGAATTAGAAATTAATGTGCTAGCTAGATAAACTATAGTATTCGGTTAATTATCATATGCTACCTTCATTTGGTAGATAAATTAACACACACGTGCACCAACGCGCTATCTATATTACTTTAGCTCGCACGCTGACACAGCAAGACACAAACCCCGAGAGAAAGATATAGTAAGACTGATTAAGTTGAAGGGAAGCTATATTATTTTGAAGTGAGGGGGACAGTACGTACTACCTGTGTGATGCAAAATAATTTACATAAAATGCTTATGTTGGTTGGTTTTGGATTTTTGTATTTATGATGTGTGCAGGAGGCTAGCAGAGGTTGGGTTTAAGAAGAGTGCTGAGAAGTGCAAGGAGAAGTTTGAAGATGAGAGTAGATATTTCGACAACATCAATAACTACGGCAAGAACAATTTCCGGTTCCTTATTAGCGAG
This sequence comes from Glycine soja, assembly GCF_004193775.1. Taxonomy (NCBI): domain Eukaryota; kingdom Viridiplantae; phylum Streptophyta; class Magnoliopsida; order Fabales; family Fabaceae; genus Glycine; species Glycine soja. The sequence continues at coordinate 49,083,411 of NC_041020.1, forward strand.
CTGGAGGAGCTTTGTCAAAACTCTGATCCTGGTGCTCATGATCATAATGGGGTTGTAGTGAGGAGTGAAAAGACTCACCACCTAGGAGGACACGCATTGGAAGAAAATTCGAGAGACATTGAAACAACTACAGCGACCAAACGATGTGATATTGGAAGTGACACAGTGGTGGAGAAGTCAAATTCAAAGGTGCGCAAGAGGAAGAGGCGTGATAGGTTCGAAATGTTCAAGGGTTTTTGCGAGAGTGTTGTCAACAAGATGATGGCTCAGCAAGAAGAGACTCACAACAAGCTCCTCGAGGACATGGTGAAAAGGGACCAAGAGAAGTTCGCCAGAGAAGAAGCTTGGAAGAAGCAAGAGTTGGATAGGATGAAAAAGGAGCTTGAGATTATGGCACAAGAGCAAGCCATTGCCGGGGATAGACAAGCCACCATAATTGAATTCTTAAAGAAATGTGCAACAACAACAATAACTTCATTATCCCCTCCAAGCCAAAATGCCAAGTACTACATCACAAATGATTCAAATCTTCCAAATTGTGCATCGCATTCGCAAAACCCTAATAATCCTTCCAATGAAGACAACAATCTTGAGCCAACACCTTCTTCTAAAATGATTCAAAATCATGGCCAAACTACGTTGGGAGCAGAAAACCCTAGCACAAGTGACACATTATTACAAGTTCCTTCTTCCTCCAACTCTTCCCCAACAACCCACAACCCTAGTTCTTCACTCAATAGCCACAATAACATTATCCCACTAGAGTCAAATTCAGTTTCGACATACAAGCCCACCTCAACAACCCCTATGGCCAGCAGTGAGAATTCGAAAGATGATATTGGGAGAAGATGGCCAAGAGATGAAGTGTTAGCACTGATAAACCTAAGGTGCACAAGTCTAAGCAGCAATGAAGAGAAAGAAGGAAACAAGGGTCCTCTGTGGGAGAGAATCTCGCAAGGGATGTCAGCGCTGGGATACAAGAGAAGTGCAAAGAGGTGCAAGGAGAAGTGGGAGAACATAAACAAGTACTTCAGAAAAACCAAGGATAATGTTAATAAGAAAAGGTCCCTTAACTCTAGGACATGTCCTTATTTCCATCAACTGAGTTGCTTGTATGGTCAAGGAAAAATCGTGCCGCAGTCAGAAAGGGAAGGGAACTACTGCTTGAATCCAACCCCGAATTCCGGTCAAGTGCCACCGGATGATGATCATCAAGTCCAAGACGATGAGTCTTCTCAAGTGGGGTCTGCTGGTTTGGTTCAGTATGCATGTTGATCATGCAGGTGAGAAAGCTTTGAAATTAATACCCTTCTTTGGATTGTGATTAATTAGTTTCAAATTCATTAATTTTGTCCATCTTATATGGCTTAATAAGTTCCACTATTTTCCGTTTTCTTTTGATTTTGGTGGTGGGAGGACTTTCTTATATATAGCATAAATTAATAATTGAATATGTATATTTTGATTTTGGTGAGCATGCACCGACAGCTTGAGGAATTGAATTAGAACAATGTTTCCTGTTTTGTGGATGATTTTATAATGCCAGTGCAATTTACATATTTATTTTCTTTATGAGATTGATGTTTCTAACATATATTGGCCAATGTCCATTAATTGGGAACACACTGTCCCAGGGAAAAGAGGGGTGGACGAGACATTCTTCAGGAACACTATATTTTTGTACAGCAATTAATTAATTTAGAAAATATATTTATTATCTTTTAGTTTTTGTAAAATATTTTTAATATATATAATAAATAAAATTAAATATGTGTAATACCAAAAATGATCTTCAAAATTAATGTTGAAATGATACAACTCTTGGTCATTTTAAAATCTACCGGGATTGGATTAATTGTAAAAAAGCAAAAGAAATTATCAGTGTCTTCATCCAAATATTTAGGGAAAAAAAGTTATAAATTATTGCTAGCTGGCTTGCATGATGATCAATCGATAGCATGCTTAAGGATACGAAGTTTAGGTATACAAACAGTAATTATACAAATTAACACAGATATTGATTTTGTTTTGTTTTAATTAAAAAATTCCTAATTTTATTTTTGCAGTTGTGCATGGTGGATGTTTGGAGGAGAACACTAGAAGAGGGGGACCGTTATTTTTTTATTTAAATATGGAAAATTATAATACATTTTAGAATAAGAACAAAGAACAATTGAAATATATGATAATTTAATTTCTGTTAACTATAATGATATTGTCTTATTTAAAACACTCAAATAACAAAGATATATAAAATACAAAATTTACTCTCTATTTTCTTGGTTTCTAAATTCCTCCATTCAAACATGTACAGTAAGATATTTAATTGTAGCATTTTGGTCGATCTTAACATATGTAAGATCATCGAAGAATAAAGACCGAGGTGCATTTAGATATTTGAGTTTCTTATGCTGTGGGTGCTCTCCAATACTATTGAGTATTGAATATCCCCTCCGCCCTTTTTAAAATTCTTGCTAAGTTTTAAGGTAACACCAGTACTTCACTTGTGGGTAAAATAGAATAAAATAATAGTGACATTGTACAAATATTTTAAATCAAATAATAGATATTTTATTAATAATATATATTATTGCTATATTATATAAGAAAAAAAATTAAAAGATAAAACTTTTAAAATTGAGAAAAAAATCATAAATATATTAAAATTATGACACATCATCTTTATTGATATGATGTATCCAAATTTTGAAATGAAATTTAAATTAGTATCAATTAACATCACAATAATATTAAAATTAAGTTTATTTAAAAGGTAATTAACGATATTATTGATTTAATCCCAAGGATTTAGTTAAGTGGAGTAAGACAATTCCACATTTGACATATTACATTACATTTTTTTAGTCCGAAGGATTTTTCTCTTTACTTTAGATCGATGCATTATTTCTTTTGCCTAAATTTTTGCTATCAAAAACGAAATATCATTGATTCGATATAGTGTATAAAAATTCAAAAAATAAATATTTTTTTAAATAAATTATGTTAAATTAACTTAAAGATAACATATATGAAAGAAATAAACATTTGAAATAAATAAAGAAATATTCAATGCCGGAGAAATTACATGATTTTGTGGAGATGTGAATATATAATTATGTGTATTCTTTAACAATTAATAAACTCAAATTTATAATAATATGTATTAATTATTTGTTTTCTTTTTTATTCTGTTAGTAAAACCAAATTGCATAATTCTTTAATTTTGTATCATCCTTTAAAAAAAAAAAGACATCAAATATGAAAAAAAAATCATAGGTTATGTTTTGTCAATTCATCAAAACCCAAATCCTAGCTACGAAGGTCTACATACATTTTGATTGATCATTGTCAATGGTTCTGAGTTCATAGCACCAAAATTATGCTCATTCTTTGTTTAACGACGGCTTCTGCTTAATCCACAGTCATTATTGCCCAAGCTCATTTGGAAAGGTAATCGGATTTTGAGCCGTTAACCTAATTTATGTCGTCCTCTTGTGTTTAATAATTTATTTTTGGAGCCCCACCAATTATATTCATTTCTTTGTTCACAAACATACTCTAATTATTTGGGATTTGAATATATTTCATGATTGTTCCTTATTTTTGCATATGCGTAGGAGCTTGGAAGGTTAAAATAAATTTCTAAGTTTTCAACCATCATTCAAATAAAATATAAAATGTTTTTCAATATAAGAATGATAAAAGAGCTGCATGTAAAAAAAATAAAAATAAAAGAGTTACTTCTATAAACACCTGACAAAAATATTTATAAAGAAAAAAAAAACAATGTAAAGAAAATAAAAGCCATAACTTGCAATTTATGTTTATGTTTTGAACTTAGATAATCATACAATGCAATAACTTACATAATCTTAGTTATCAAACTCTAATTTTAAATCGTAACTCTAGTTTTAAATCGTAAAATCGTACGATTTTACGAGTATGTACACCTCCAACAAGTTGAATCGCACATATAATTTTTTTCCGATAGATTCGGAATAAATTTGATAAAATCGAATTAAACTTGAAATAAACTCGATAGAATCGGACCAAACTCGAAAGAGATTGAAGATGATGGAAATGAAGATAATGATAGTGAAAATGATATTAGAGATGATTTAATTAGAGGATTGATGAATATTTGAATTATATTCTATATTTTTAAAATGTTTTTATTTTAAGAAGTTATGTTTTGTATTGTATAAATTTATGTTTGATTGAGTTTATATTATGTTAGTTTATTGAATTATTGTTAAAATTTGTTATTTTAATTTATTTTAGGATTGAAATATTTAGTTATGATTTTATATATAAGAATATTAATATATTTTTTAAATTGAATAAACTCTTATGAATTTACAAGGTTGAGTTTATAAGATCTCTTCAAATTTAAATAGAATTGCAAATTTGTCAACCTTCAACATAATACTACACGCATACTAGCTAGCTTATTACAAACACATGCCCTATTTTACTTAAAAATCTCAAATAAGAGGAGCTCCAAGGCCCCGGGTTTGTTTGTTGAAAGCTGGGTTTTAAGCTAAGGAATGTGTATCAGTTCGACCGTAGAATAAAGCTCATAAACACGCCATAAGTCAATCCTAGACAAGAATAATGAAACGATGATTTATAGATGCACAGACTTAAGAACCGCCCAATTAAGAGTCTTTGGACCTCATTTGAGATAACCACAAGAAACTCATTATATCGGCTTTGTGGTTTGGATATATAGTTAATTTGTATGAGATTTAAGTCTAGACTTTAGTTTTACTATTGTAAAAAAAATAAAAAAATCAAGAACCTCTTTAATTAGGTCAGTTAGGTAATGAATTTAATCAAACACTTAATAAATAGTTACTTATCAGTTAAATTTTTACATATAAGTTATTTTATAATTGAAGATAAAACATGAGTAAATTGTTTTTATGAGATTGACATATTAATACCTTTGATTTTTTAGATATTGTAATTGAGTAATTTTAATTTTTTAAGTTTCAATTAAATGTTTCAACTATCACAATTGTATGATTTTAATCTTAAAATTTCAATTGAATCAATTAAATATCTGATTTAATAGTAGCATCATTCTTATTAATATATATGTGAAACAACAATTAAAATACATATATCGTTGTTGTCTTGTTTAATCGACCAAAATTATGTTTATTAATATATATATATGAAATTGCACGATTGTAAAATGATAGGACCTAATTAACATAATTAAAAATTTAAAAAAATAAAATTACACAATTATAATATACAAGAGATCAAATACAATTAAACTTATATAATTTGAGATGATTGATTAACAGAAAAAATATCATACAAATTAAAATTAATTTACGTGTTATGAATGATAAATGTATACATTTGAGTAGTGTAATGAGTAGTTTTTATTGAATAGTGTAGCTTAAATCGTTTTACGTGAGAGTGAGTGTGTGAGCTGGTAGACAGTCACAGACACAATAAACTGTGAGAAATAATAAAATAATAGTATGAGTGTGGAGAGGGTCCCATATGGTGTTTTTGTTTTTGCAGTATATCTGATATGATATCAGGCTCCTTCTGGCCCCACACTCTTCTCTGCACAAAAACAGACCCATTCATCTTTCACTGTCACACACATCATGCCCATGTGCTCTTCTGCTTCACCTACACGTGCACGCCTGCTCCCTTACTAACACCAAGTCTCAGACACTTCATTTTTTGACTTTTAACTACTCAAGTCAACGTAATTAAGCCATATTATTCTTTGCTCAAATTCATACCAGAGTATCACTTGGGCCCTATTGCATCTTCGGCCCAAACAGACCCACCACACTTATGGACCCAAGAAACAAGTTTGAAAATGTGAAGAGAAGGAATACGCTTATTCACTTATTTTTCATAATATATGTTTAGGGTGCAATGTCGCTTTCTGGTGCGTAGCATTGGGTTATTGATTTTGTTAGTCAATAATATTATGATATGTGATATCTGTTTTGTTTATGGGAAACACATTTAGATTCCCTCCCTTGGCCGCGTAGATCGTTGTCCCACCAATCCCACCGTCTTTAGATTTTGTTTGTTTATTTATTTTTGCAAGCTTCCAAAGTGTTTCTCTTTTCCTTCATACGTCTCCTGCATGCTTGCCATATGTCTATAGCATAGTTTACTATTGTGCTTCCTACATGTCCATAAAAGTTGGGTTAACTGGGATGTTGCACAAACGTAGCTGTATATGTACAGGGGGAATTGGTTTTAACTTTTAAAACATTAATTATGTATTTTCTGAATTTTTATACAAAGTTTTATTTCAATTTGTAAAAATGAGCACAATTTTTTTAAAACGTAATTCTTAGTTAAATTTTTTATTAAAAATTAGATGAACGAGTTTTAAATTATTTTTTAAAGAATAACTTCATTTCATAAAATATTTTTTTCTTGAAATTAATAATATCATTTTAAAATTTTCAACTTTGTGTGAATTAATTGCATTTGTTGATAATATTTAACATACTTTTTTTTCTTGAACATATTAATTTTTGCTTCAATTCTAAACATTGCATGTATCATACTTGCTTTTAGCCATAAGGAATATACTTCAAATAATTATATAATAAATCTCAAACCTTTATATTTCTCTGTTTTTTTTAATAATTTTTTCTCTACCAAACATATCCACTTTCTTTTTTATTTTTTAATTTTCCACCTATTTCTTTGCTCTCTACCATATTTCTCTTTCACCAAACAAACCTTAAAACTAAAACAAGTAATTAAAAATAGTTATTTGAATTATAACAAATTACATATAAATATACAGTAAATTGTGATGTTGAAAGCTTAATTGTAACTTTTAATAAAAAAAATTACAATTCTATACCTTTTATGCCTCTTATTTCAAAAAAATTAATCAAGGCCCCAAACAAAATTTCATGCTTAAATGCACATATATTTGATACTTGATAACTTACTCAAGGATACTTCTAACGAAATAAACAAAAGACGTTATAAAAAAACACATATAAAGCTAAACAAAGTTATATACTATTTCATTTTTGCCACTAATTACACAAATTAATCGATGTAAGATTATTTTAATTTAACAAGAAATATTGAGTTCAAGCTTATAATGTTTTAAATATTTGTAAGAAAAGTTTTAAATATTGAGATGTTTAAATGAGCATGATCCTGTTGAGTTAGCTAAATTTGTTTGACAAATGGATTGAGTTGGACTATAGAAATTTAGGCTTAAGTTCATCTTAGCTTAATTCCACTCAATTTTTTATTGGGCCAAAGTCACTTGGTCCATGACGGGATGAAATAGTTCTGTGAGTCAATTTATTTATTTTGATTATTTACTTTTTTGTGATTGATAAAATCTTAATTGATAAATCTAGTAGTACATGTGTTGTTAATGTTCATTTTAAGGTTAGTCATCTATTATATTAATTGAGTTTTTATTTTTATTTTTAATACTTATTTATCGTTGATATTGATTCACTTTATTTCCCTTCTATTAGTTTGCATTGTATAATTTTATTTTATAGTGCAAATGACATTTTTTTTTATAGTTTATGACGATTATACAATATTTGATTAACTTTATGCACATAACCCTCCAATCTATATGTAAAAATTCATGAATCAAATTTCCAAGTTAGGGTTGAACACCTATAACCCCTAAATCCAATAACAAGACAATACAATTAAGAGGAGAAGAGGGAAAGAAACGAAGGAAAAACAGTCACAAATACTTCCAAGAATGTGGATGTGAGTGTGTGTCATAAAAGGGCATAGGCTCTTATTGCCCCCTCTAGACTTTTTTCTCTACTAAACAAATTGCGACCCACTAATCTTTTATAATATAGAGCACGCCCTATACTTGCTAAACACTCGTAAAGCAAACATTAAAAGACATTCATTTTATTATATCCCATTTTTATCATTATTAACCTATTTTGGGTTGTTACAATTTGTGTTATATTATCGAGTATCACAGTAATAGTTAAATTTAGGAGGAAAGGGTAGTACCTTAGTCCAAGAATTACTCTTTGAGTTTAAGAAACACTTACAAAAGAGTTTACATTTATCTTATCCCAAAAAATGGGTAAAGACTTGAATGCGTAATCTATCAGATACAAGACTTTGTCTTGTTGTACTTATCTGTAGGATAGAGTTTTGTTGTTGTATAGTATGAACGTATCTCATAAATAACATTTATTAATCAATTTTTTTTCACACTTGTGTGGGTAAGATTGTAAAATAGATGTGACTAATTTAAAAAGATAGTACCCTGTAAATATGTATAAAAAAGATATTTAAAAAAAAAAAGTTCCTTGTTATGTTTCGAAAAGAAAAAAAATACAAAAGCAACTGCAGTTAACTTCATAAAAATTAAGATAATGATCAAGATAAACTTTGAAGTTTAAAGGATTTCCAAGCCCAGTTGGATCTGTAAATCGAACGTACTGGTGAATAAGGTGAAGATTTAAAGCAACGTCAAAAGGTATATATAAAAACACTTGCAAAAACAGTCTGATGTATAAATTAATAAATGAACAAGTGGAGAAATAGTATCTGGTAAATACATATAATTGGCAACAATAACAATTGAATGAGCTTCATTTATAATGCTAGGATATAGAGATGAGTCACAATCTTGACATTCAAATAAAACTATGATGTAATCTTAATAAAGCGCAAGTTCGTTTAACCATTAAATAGTTGAAATAATATTCTGTTATTTACAAATTCCAATCAGAGGACGGTGTAAAAATAAATTGGCGTCAGAAATTATGAGCTGGATGATAATAAGTTGGGTAATTGAGGAGAAGAGGTAGTTAACAAATAAAAATATGATTATTTGACTACAACAACACACTCCTTAGGAATAGATTAATTTGAAGAGAGGTCTGCGACTAGTTTTCCTTAGGCTCTAGTGTATCTGTTTTTGGCCATAGTTTATTAAAAGAATCTTTCTTTTATTAACTTTTAAATTCATGTTTACTAAGTGGTCTTGAATTTGTTTATACAAAGACTAAGTAATTGAATATAATGATAAAATGTTTTATATATTAGTTTAGAATCCTGCGATAATCTCCCGTTTAATTCAGAACAGGTAAATCCTTCCTTAGAACTTCAACGTTCAATCATTTTTAAAAATTTATTAATAACTATCCAGTAAAAAATCTTGACCCAGATTTTAATTTCTGCTATGGGTTGACGAATGAGCTTTTTAATTACGAGTATAGAAGAGATCTGAAGCGCATTAGTTATAAATTATTAATTGCTAATTAATCACTCTAATGTTGACCCTTACTCTCATGAACTTTAAATTAGTAACTAAATTGTCATTTTCTTTCTTCCAAACCAACCACAATGGCGAAAGAGCTTCTTCCTCTGCTGCTGCTCCAACAACGGTGTCGTTTTGCACTTCCTCTGCCAATGTCGAAGCTCGCATTCTCAGATTCGTCTATTCCCTCTACCTTTTGAATCCCTTCTATCTCCTCAACTTCTTCTTTCCCCGTCTCAGGTACACTTTGCCTTTTCTTTTCTTTCTTTTTTTAACCTCAAATCTTTTATTTCGTTTTCTCATTTTTTGAATTCCTCTCCATTTTCCGCGAAATCCTTGGACTGTAAGACTGTAACCGCTTTTCTCGCTCTCCATAGTTCGTCCATGTTCTATTGTTTATTAAAAATAATAATTATTGCTCGCAATTTCTATTTCTCTTGGTTTCTCGCTAACAATTACCATGCTCTTCAACCTTCGTGCATAAGTTAATGTATTCCAAATTTACTTGTTGCTTTTGTGCGCATTATTTACAATGCTGTATCCTTATTGTTTATGTGCAATGTGTAATATAGAAAGAGACGAAGTTTTTACCTACAGGCATATGTGTACTTTCTAAGCAACTGCCACTGACATTTTAGTTAAATTCCTTCTGATGTTTTAGTAATTGTCTTCTTAACTTTGAAATTTGAGTTATGGTTTAGTCTTCGCCCTTTTTCATTTGTAATCTATTTGAAAGAATCAAACGTGCTTGTCCTTTGTACACAGGAGAGGGAAGTCTCTTGCTGATTGATGACATGGAGCAGTATGAAATACTTGAGCAAATTGGAAAAGGTGCTTTCGGTTCTGCTCTTCTTGTGAAGCATAAGCACGAGAAGAAAAAGTGAGAATTGAACTTACGTTGCCTTCTTTTTTCCCCTTTCGGCTTCTATATCTATTCATTTGCGCCTTTCAACTTGTGAATTATATAGATATGTGCTGAAGAAGATTCGCCTTGCCCGCCAAACTGAGCGCTCTCGTAGGTCTGCACACCTGGAGGTTTGTGCTTAATTGCATTTTGAAAAATTGACTAACTGAACATCTTGTGTTGTTTTCTATAATCTTGCTTTCTGTGCTTGTGTTCTACTACATGGTTCCTTCCTTCATGCTGCACTTTTTTTTTTGTGTGTGTGTGTGTGCTCTAGAGGAATTTCATTTTCTGATTGGCTGAAAGAAGTTTCAAACCTCTATGAATTAGGCTGTAAACTTAACAACCTCTGTTGTCTCAAAACATTTGATATGAAATATTTTTGGGTATGATTCAGTATATTATTCATTTTTTTTTTCTTTTGATCGGTTTAGATGGAGCTCCTCTCCAAATTAAGAAATCCATTTCTTGTGGAGTATAAAGATTCATGGGTAGAAAAGGTATGTGGTTCTTGAATTCCACTTGTCTTCATCTCCCACCTCAGTTATTTTGAAGAAGTCAAGATAAGCTTCTATTGGATGATTGCTATTAAGTCTCTCTACATTTGCACTATAAAATATTTCAAGAAGTTTTAACTTGGACTTGGTCTTGAGCAATGCTAATACTAATATATTATTTCATTTGGTTTCATTTGCCTTAATAATAATAAATTGGTGTCACCAATGACGTGTTAGTTTGAAATCTTAAATGAATAATATGCACAATAATTTTGAATAAAGACTAAGTAATATAGCTTTTTATTAGTTAAGATTTAAGTTTATTCTCTATTTTTGGATAATTACTTCGGCTATTTCCTTTTATTATTACCATTTTTCTTTATTGTTGATGGATGACATATTAACCTAACTTCCTTCTCAGGGTTGCTATGTGTTCATTATTATAGGTTATTGTGAGGGTGGAGACATGTAAGTTTCTTTTCTCAGATTTTTACTAGCTTATACTTGGTTATTTTAATAAATTGGGTTGTTAATATTGTTTTAAATATATCATTGATGAAACATAGGGCGGAAGCTATAAAGAAAGCTAGTGGTGTTATGTTTCCTGAGGAGGTTATGTCTGATTTTTTTTTTTCCTTGCAGAAATTATAAATTTTTATGTCTGTTTTCCTTCAGACATAAATATTCATCTTTTAATAAACCAGATAATATTTATTTTGGATATGTAAAATCTAAAATGGTCATCTGTTTGCAGAAACTATGTAAGTGGCTTGTTCAACTTCTTATGGCACTTGATTACTTGCACGTGAATCATATTCTTCATCGTGATGTCAAGGTTAGCTACAGAATCTTCTTTGTGCTTTGTGACAGCATTCCTATTTCCATCTAAATTCCTTCAAGCTATATATTAATGAGAACTACATGATTTTATCAGTGTTCAAATATATTCTTGACGAAAGATCATGACATACGCCTTGGTAAGTTATTCTATTGTTTCTTTAAATAAAGCATAGTTGCATAGATGGTTAAAATTTAGCTTATGAGCGACCAATGATGAATCAGGTGATTTTGGACTTGCCAAAATGTTGACTTCAGATGATCTAACTTCCTCTGTAAGAAATATTTAATCTAAGAACTGAGTTTACCTTCCTGATTGTAACTTTTTAATGATCATCATTAATAATGTCTTGGAATTTAGGTTGTGGGAACTCCTAGCTACATGTGCCCTGAGCTCCTTGCTGATATACCTTATGGCTCTAAATCAGATATTTGGTCCTTGGGTAAGTACTCATATATTATAGTTATTTTTGCTTGATGAGTTTTTTCATTATCTAGTTGATTGTGTATTCATGATCTCTGAAATTGGTTGTTCAGGATGTTGTATATACGAAATGACCTCCCTCAAGCCTGCATTCAAAGCATTTGTAAGTTTTCTTCTATAAACAGATGGTTTTTTTGTTTGTATCTCATCTTTGAAAATATTTTATACTTCCATTGCTGCTGTCTTATTACCGATTTTTTGTTTATTATCAATCAGATACCAATTTCTGTATATCATTTCGACAATTATCAAGTTGAATTTGGTTCCTCTAAATTTTAACCAATTACAAAGAAAATGTCAGAGAGAGTGTTGCTAACATTCTTCTACGGGATAAATTGTGGAGTTATAATCTGTCTGACTTAAATCAACTGAGTAGATTTTATCAACTGTATACATTCACATTATAAGTATTAAGTTGTTAAAATATGTTAGATTTTATCTTAAAACCAATTGACACTTAATGAAGTTGTCTAACAAATATATAAGCTGCACCCTTGCATCATTTTATTCTCTAAAATCTCTCCGCTCTAAAGCAGCCTAATCCTGTTATATTGCCTATATACTTTAAACATGTTTTTGTGTTCTATGGAGTGACCAATACATTCAAATCCTAAAAAATTTCTGCCTGTTTTGATATATTTTGAACTTTGTCTCTTTTTTTGTTATGACTTTCTTAATTGATTATCAGCTGTACTTGTCTAGCTGCATGGCTATACATAATTACATATATTCTCCCAAAGGCTTGAAAACTACTCGCATTTACTGCTTTTATATATTTTCAGCAAACATTGCTTTTTTTTTATTTATTAAATTATATATAATTGTCTTTCAATTTTTTCAAACAGGATATACAAGCCCTGATTAACAAGATTAATAAGTCCATAGTGGCCCCATTGCCAACAAAATACTCTGGTGCATTGTAAGTCCTTGTTCTTTTGTCAAGTAGTTACTTTGGCTTATATATTTAGTTATTAATTGCTTTATCATGTCTTGATGCTGTTAAATGTGGAATTTTTATCGGCCTAATGCCTAAAATTGTCCTAGCAAACAGCTTTAGTCAAGGCAAAGCTCATTGAAAGTGAGGTTTCTTGTAAATTTATAGCAATAAATTAGTTGTATTATGAACTATACGATTAACAATATTTTATTTCACTTTTGGCAGTCGAGGTCTTGTTAAAAGCATGCTGCGGAAAAATCCAGAGCTTAGGCCTAGTGTATGTATACAAATTCTCCTCTTAGCTGGAATAATTCTATGCAATTTAATGGTGCAGCATCTAGTACCTTGTACCATTTTGGAGATGGGTTGGGTTGATGATGGATTCTATGTTAAACGTTAATGAGAATTTTATTTTATATATCAACTAGAATTTTACCTATTCTCCATTCATGTGAACATATCTTCCATTGTTCAAAAGAATTATTCTAATTTCTTCATTAAATCAATCATAAACTTGTCACTTACATGGGCTGATAGGTATCTTGATGAGTAAAGAAGTGCTTAAACATTTGTAATATTTTAAATAAGTCTGCTGAAATTTAATAAACTTTGTAATAAGTTATTCTACATTATGAGAATCATATTTAATTTGTTTGGATAGATTTACTTAGTGACAGAAATTGGGAAAAAACTGGTCAGGTGTCCAGTTCATTCAACCCAAAAGACCAAATAGTCACAGAACTAGTCAGATAGATCTAAAACCAGTGAAAAACATTTTTTTTTGTTTTGTTTGTATTTTTAAAATATTTTTAGTTAAAAAATTAATGTTTTTAGCAAAGTAAAACCTCACACATGAAGTCCATATATTGATTGTTATTATTTAGTCTTACATGAGGTCAACACAGAGATGGTTATTACCATTTTTTTTTTCATGTAGGATGTGATTTGATCATTTTATGCTAATTTAAATTTTGTTTACTAACTTGGTTTCTGATACTTTTATATTAATTGGTTATATAATATGTATTAAATATATACTTAATTATCGCTGATTCAACTATGCTTTAACTTGAGTTTAGACCAATGAACCATGAAGTAGATAGTATCTTTGTCAATTCAATGACTGATCTGGCTTTTAAAACGATGCCTTGTGAGTTTGGAGACATTATATAATATGACATTAGTTGTGTGAAGGTGTCTTCTGTAACCATGCTTTCTTGCTTATTTATTTCATGTACTTCTGGATCCAGGCTGCAGAGCTACTTGGGCACCAACATCTTCAACCTTATGTTCTTAAGGTCCATCTCAAAATCAATAGCCCCAGGCGAAGTACATTGCCAGGCCATTGGCCAGAATCCAATTACATGGAGAAAACTAGATTTTTGAAGTCTGAAGATGATCCTGTTTCCTTCTCAGGGAATAAGAGGCATTCTTTTAGCTATGATCGGACTTTAAATCCTAGTATATCTGGAGCAGAGCAAGATTCTCTATGCTCTACGCTAGAGATTGATTGTACTCCTGATAATTTAAATCAAAGATTTGCCGAACTTTCTGTTGGAGACAACCATGACGTGAAGTCACTCCATAAGCCAGTTGCTTCCAGAACTTCTAGTAAAGCCAGGACTCCTAGACTAACTGCATCAAAAGCTTCTGCCGCCCCCAAGAAATCAATGGTATCCTCAAAGAATCATAAGACGGTAAGGCAAGCTGGAATCAATCAGTTTTTAATGTTTGCCACATGGTATATCATGAACAAACTTTAGCATGTGACCTCTGTTGAGTGGGTTTCTTTACAACTCTTGCACATATAATGGTATTATTCAATTAAGAATTTTTTATGTCTGACTTTCTGAAGTCCATGGTTGCAGCTTCCTGTTTCACACAATATGAAAGAACCTGTCCATACAACTCGCAGAGCATCATTGCCGTTCCCAAGAAGTTGTACCATACAGCAGCCTCCTCGCAGGGCCAGTATTGGTTTACTTGACCATGTAAATTCGCTCAATATTTCAGTTAACTCTCCTCGTATTGATAGGATAGCAGAATTCCCATTAGCATCATATGAAGATCAATTGTTTCCCATCAATAGTTCTTCACCAAACTCGGCACAGGGTTCCTCAGGCTTCCCTCCTTGTGGCAATGATTCAACTTTGATTGACAAATGCACAATCAAGGTATGTGACACATCCTATGTTAGGCCAGGATGTACGGATGCTTGGCAGGGAATCACGAACAGCATGTTCAAGAAAAACGATGAGGATAAAAGTGGCTCATCTGATCAAAATGCAACTGCTGGAGCATCAAGCCACAACTCTTCAGACCTGCGCCACCGACAGTTTGATACATCATCATTCCGACAAAGGGCTGAGGCCTTAGAAGGTTTGCTTGAATTTAGTGCAAGATTACTACAGCAGGAAAGGTATGGAGAACTTGGAGTTTTATTAAAACCGTTTGGGCCAGGGAAAGCTTCCCCGAGGGAAACTGCTATTTGGTTGAGCAAGAGTTTAAAAGAGAACACTTTCAGCCGGGAACAATCCACCCCACCTAAATTGCTGTAATATCTCATATAGTCATGTTTGTAGAGTTCGGTGTTTCTTCTCACACTTACATTTAGACAGCTGATTTTTATAGGTAACAACGTTTTTCCATTTACCCACTTCTTTCACTCACTGAACAATGATATAACTAACTCACTTTCAATCTGATGAATGAGAAAGACGATGGATCTTTTCATGAGTTGATAACAACTAAAATGATATAATTTTAGAAACATTTTCTGAATTTTGATTCCACTTCACAGTTGTTATATTGCATTTTCATCAAAAAGACAAAACACTGATGTAGTTCTTTAATGTTGCTATCTAATAAGAATTAGAGTTTTACCTGGGTAGTCCATAAAAATAAATAAATGTTTTTATTAAAGGTGAGCATAAGTTACCAAAGTAAAACTCCAATTTTGTACCAAGTTTTATCCTTTCATAAATGATTATCGATCTAGCATCCCACCATGCACCACGCATTTGCTGCCAAGTACAGGTAGATAGGTGATGAAATTGCGTTGCCCAAACTCAGAAGGGTTACAAGGCATTTACACGACTTAAGCATTAGGTTCAAAACTGAATTACTAGCTTGTTCTATAACCGATCAGGAGAACTCAATAATAGGATTCAGTAGTAACCGAGCTGCTGCCAAAGGAATTGCGCCTGCTGTCGTTTTTTGACCCATGAGGATTGATAACCCAATGGTC
Organism: Glycine soja; assembly: GCF_004193775.1. Lineage (NCBI taxonomy): Eukaryota > Viridiplantae > Streptophyta > Magnoliopsida > Fabales > Fabaceae > Glycine > Glycine soja. Next base: position 49,099,594 of record NC_041020.1, read on the forward strand.
CAGGCTTCTGTGATCGAAGCGTAACGAGTTTGAGAATAGATTTTGCCTTGGACCATTCAATGGGGATTCCACAGACTTGCCTTTGTGCCTCGTTCCCCGTCTTGGTCGTTGTTTCGGTTCACTCTGTGACCTTGCTTTAGCCCTTGAAGATTCTGTCTTGTTCATGTAATTTGGTGACAGTGATTGACGGTGAGGCACATAATGGCGCTGAGAAGTTGACAAGGCAATTGTCGCTGGGTTAAATTCAGACATGGCACGGTAGTTTCCTAGGCTGTTTGGTTCTACCATTAGAGTTTTCTTGTATTGGTTTTGTCGTTTAGAAACAACCGGCACATGCTTCGAATAGTATGTCATGGAATCACGCTCTCTTCCCTTAACATATGAACCATCTAGTGGGCCACTCCTGCTTTTCAAAACCTCCACTATTTCTTCCACACTCATATCGTTTGAATCCTATACATAATAGCCATATTGCAGGCATTATCTAGAATGCAGCATAACAGAACATGTAACTGAAAATTAGCCAAAATTTCAATAGGATTTACTAATTCTAAATTGAATATAATGGTTTTATTACTTGAATAAGCACAGTATGTCAATCTTCAGATGATAAAATCGAGATATTTTGGAGAGTCTGAATCTTACTTTATTTTCTTCTGTAATGAGATCTGTGAAGTATGGGAGTTGTCTATGTTGCAGAGGCTGTTGTCCGAGGAGGTTTGCTTCCTCTGCCATCTGAATTCTGTGAATTCGGGCTCTAACTTGTATGGCCATCAACGCATGCATTCCACGTAGTGTAGCAGTTGTTTGTTTCCTTACAAGGTGACCCCTCACTAGTGCCTGTAACTTGACTAATCCCCTTAAAGCATGCAATGCTCTCCTTGCCTAAAAATTCACATGTAGCGTGTTCATCAAACCTAGTCCAACTGTTGAGTCCAGGACTATGATGTAAGAAAAACTATCAAAATGTAAGAGGATACAACATAATTATTATCAAAGGAGAAGCCTAGCTAGATGTGGCCATAAAGTATTTGACAAGAAATTCATACCAAATACGAGCGAAAGCTGGCCTGAATCTTTGTAGCGGCTTTGTTTTTATCTTTAGAAGCCTTTGCTAGTGGTTTTGGAAGATGCCTTGGAGTCTTAGTTTCCAACAAGGGTTGTATTTGCAGCTTGGCAGAGTCACCTGAGTCAAATGATCTGGAAAATTTATGGCCTACTACCTTGCTTGTTATTCTTCCTCCTGTTAGTTTTCCAAAGCTCCATCTGCACTTCACTTTGGGACTCACAATCAGACTCTTATCCTCGATCTTCTTGATTTTATCTTCTTTTTTCCCTAGAAGGAAGTTTCTGATCCATTTTCTGGCCTTCCCCATTTCTTGTTTCCTTCAAAACATCAGTTAATGGGAGCTGGCAACTGAACAAGCTACAGAGCTTCCTATTGCCTGAAATACTCCAGAAAATTAGGAATTAGATACACACACATAATATATTAGTTTTTATCCCATCACACACGTGGATTATATATACTGCATTCTTCTACTGTTCACTATAACTGTTTCAGGGTGCTTGTGCTTCTATTTAACTAATCATTGCTGGCTTTGGCCTGCAAAGCTTTCTCTGTTAAAGCCATTTGGCACTTGCCACCCTCGTGGAGCTTCCCAAATATAATTCGGGGAGCATTCCATTTCAACATTGTCTCAGCCTGATCCTCAAAAGCTGTAAATTTTTCTGACTTCAGTAACATTTAGGGGACGAGGCTGTGAAAATTACAAGATTTTATTTCTTCCTTTTTTAATCAGGATCAACTAGCTGATTAGAGGAGTGCATTCACATATTCAATGACAGTACCTCTCTATAGAAACAATAAGGTAGAAACGTCAGTTTTATAACCTTTTTTTGGTTCCTTTGAGGCTTAATCCGGGATTCAAGGGCCATTAATGGCTTGCACGCAAGTGTCAAGGCTACAAACATCTTCAGAAAAACAAATAACATTATAGTAATTTTTTATTTATCAATGCCTATCCGTGGAGAAATTTATTGTATGGTTTGGACCACTATACTTCCACAAAATTTCTACGCGCTATGTAATCAAATTTTATTAACTCTTATTTGTAAATTAATTTTTTTTAGAAATTCATGGTGGTCTTAAAACCTATAATTTGTTTTTTTTGGGTTTCTTCCCTAATTGAACCGTGGGTTCGATGATTTTAGAAATTATCAACGAACAACAACGCTAAGATAACAATTGGCGTCTTAAAACCTATAATAACTTCTCCAATTTGTGATAGAAGATGAATTTGAGAAAGGTTATCAACCATGGTGGTATTCAATTGTTTACTTCTACTCATCATCAGAAGTCAATGTTGAAGATAAATAAATTAGCACAAATGACTTAATATTGTGTTTGGAAAACAATGAGAATCGATTCTTCTTATCAAAATCATGATGTCAGCATAAAAAAATAAAAGCAAATATTTGCTGTTTTGCTTTCAACGTGCTCCACAAAATCAATTTTTGTACAATGCACTCCTCCAAACAGCACTAAGTATGTGTGTTGACTTTGAATTCATCTCTATCCTGTTGTACTCTATTGGGTTTGGCTCTGATTTAGTCAAGAATATGCAGCGTTAGCTGCTCCAAAATTAGAAGATTTCAAGGGCCTTTCACTTCAACTGACTATAAGAAGTAGAGTTAATATTTAGTTAAATACAACTTGGATGAAGAAAAGAAAGACATGAGAAAAAGAGTAAAAAATCATGCATTGGATTTGTTATCTAATTAGTATGCTGTTGTACCTTTCCTTTTCGTTTTTTTTCGGTTCTCTGTATCCTCTTTCTCGACTGATTCTGACATCTAAATCAATAAAAAGACAATAGATCGAGTTTTTATTTTTTTATTATATATCTTTGTCATCCAGCTCAACATTCAACATGTGAATGTCCTTTTCCAAAATAAATATTTTCTTTAAATATGTGTTGCAGAATTTCAAATGAATATTTATGTGCTATCATTTAATTAGAAAACTTGACAGCGATAATGTAAGAAATTTGTTCTTAAAATAAAAAAGAATAAAAAAACAAGGAGTCCTTAGCTTACTTTTCTTTTTTTAAGGAAACAAGCCGAGGAAGGGAAAAGTTATTGATACAACTAATACGTGTTAAAAATAGATTATGGTTATTTGATTTTTTAACAATGCAAATATAATTGGTGCAAAAAACAAAAACAACGCAAATATTTTTTATAAGATAAGAAAAAAAAAATCAATTTATGATTAATTTATAATAACTTTTATTTTTCATTCTTAATTATTTCAAATACATGAACCGTTTTGGGCTCTTAGGACAATTTAGGTTGATCTCATGTCCAACGTAGATTAAATAGTAAATAAGTCGAGCAAAAGATATATTTATTTGTATATCCTAGTTCATCAGTTGAGGACTTGATCTAAGATTAAGTCCGTGAGTCCTAATTCTTTAGCTGAGGAGCTGAGGACTTGACGTACGTAATTGGACAAATTCATATTAAGACGAGTAAATTATGTAGAAGTAATATGAAGTTGCTCTGAGTTGATGCACACATGTTGTTATTAGACGTCAAACCAAACATGAGTATGGAAGATTAATTATACCTGAAATTAAGAGATAGGCTATAAAAAAAAAAACAAGACATATATGTAACTAATTCATTCCTAATGCAACTCGCAAAGCTAATAACATTTTCTTATATAGAGGTTTGCACCACAACGAACTGACGAAGTATAAATACTAACAATAATATCTACTTAGACTTTATTAACTTATTTTTATATTGATTTGTCATCATCACGATATTATTGTTCTTATTTGACCTTCAGAAAATTTTATTAAAAAGGCATAATCACAATCAAATATAAATAATAACCCACCTTCATTATACAAGGAAAAAGTATACATTTAAGAGCTATGATGATAAGAAAAGAAGATCAAGTTTTGAGAAAAAGTCAACCATATTAAAAGTGTATGCACATCTGATATAAGTATGTTGTCAATTTTGTAGTATCCATGCATCATAGATAAACAAGTCTCGTCAGTTAAAATACTCCATAGTACTACTACTACTTGGACATCGTGATTATAATGCTCATTATAACGAGAGCTTTGATTACAGAGATTTTGTTCTAATCATTATTTTTTGTTAAAAACAAATGAATGAATTGCATAATAGGTTGCTATTGGGTGTTTGTATGGATGGTGCCTGCAGCTAGAACAGAACACACATAATGCGTATGCAACCCAATTGCTTCTCAAAATCTCTGTGAATGGACAAGTAGTTATTTTTCTTTTCAGTCATTAGAATGTGGCTGTAGTTTAGTGGTGAGAATTCCACGTTGTGGCCGTGGAGACCTGGGCTCGAATCCCAGCAGCCACAAT